>NW_010326759.1:0-22981 GCF_000700745.2 Antrostomus carolinensis | reverse complement strand
ATGCACCCAGCCAGTCATGCCATCATAGAAGTCTGGCAGATTGGTCAGATGTGATTTCCCCTTAGTGAATCCATGCTATTCCTGAAAACCTACTTTTCCACTACATGCTTAGAGGGTGCCTCTAGAATGAGCTGTTCCATCACCTTCCCAGGAATGGAGGTGAGGCTGACTGGCCTGTAATTTCCCGGGTCCTCCTTCTTGCCTTTTTTGAAGACTGGAGTGACATTGGCTTTCCTCCAGTCCTCAGGCACCTCTCCCGTCCTCCATGACCTTTCAAAGATGATGGAGAGTGGCTCTGCAATACCATCCACCAGCTCCCTCAGCACTTGGTGCATCCCATCAGGGCCCATAGATTTGTGGGTGTTGAGTTTGGCCACATGGTCCCTAACACAATCCTCCTTGACCAAGGGAAAGCTTTCCTCTCTCCAGACTTCCTCCCAAGTGGCCAGGCACTTTTTCCACATTTTGTAAACTTCCTTCTTCTGTCTGAGTTTTTCCAGAAGTTCCTTGCTCATCCATGCAGGCCTCCTGCCTCTGCTAGGTTGCTTACTCTTAGGGATGGAGCAGTCTTGAGCTTGGATGAAGCGTTGCTTGAATATTAACCAGCTCTGTTGGGCCCCCCTACCCAATGGTACTGATAATTCATTTTGAGAGGAGAAATAGATTTCTCTTAGCTGTACACTGTATTGGAGTCACAGTAATTAATTTCACTCTGATATATGTTAATGAGATGTATTGAAAATTGGAGTGAATTGAAAACTGGATGAATGGTTGGTCCCAGAGGGCGGTGATCAGAGGCATGGAGTCTGTTTGAAGGCCAGTAGCTAGCAATGTACCCCAGGGTCAATACTAGGTCCAAAAGCGCTCAACATATTTATTAATGAGCTGGATGATGGGGCAGAATGTACTCTCAGCGAGTTTGCCAGTATCTTCAAGAAAATGTATAAGGCTGTTAGATTTTCATTAAGTGAATATTATTTCTTTACAAGGAAGTTTGTATTCTTTTTGTTTTCCTTGTCTGTGTGGCCTGAGAGTTGCCATACCCTAAAGGACACTGCTGCAGCTACAGAGGTATGAATGTAAACAGGAATGGGGGTATGGACGGAAATTAAACAGTAAACTTGCCCAGAGGAAACAACATAGAAAAACACAGCTTTGTTTCATTTGCCTGAGGAGCAATGGAAGCACAGAAACTGTCAGTTCCAAAGTGATCAATAAGGATAAAGGTTGCCAGAGTACTTCATGCTGTTGCATACTCAAAACAAGTAATGTTTAGAATTTTACTCTCAGCTGGCTATTGTTCTGCTTACATGAAACTAGAACTTAAATATTTTCATTTAGTTTGAGGTTTTTACTATTTACTGTTTCATGCCTTTTGTTCTTTTAAAGCTTAATTAACTATTGACTACAAAGCTCATGGCTCAGTCATTTTATTTTGTATCCTGAAACCTTGTCCTTTGCATTGTACTATAAATTCTCTTTGGACTTTCTAAGATGATGCGAAACTTGTAGAAAACATGAATACTTTTTGGGGGGGAAGGAGAAGAAGTGATTCATGTTCAAGTTCTAGCGCTGAGGTTGGTAAAGCCTTGAGAAGCTTAAAAGTCAGAGCACAGAGACATTGATCTGAAAGGACAGAAACCCCACTGCACCTCCTGGGAGAATGCTGCACCTTTCAGTGTGTAATACACTTAAAAGGACACCCACACCCTTCTTTCAGAGTGGGACCACTGTGCAATCATGAACATAGGAGTTACAGGCCAAGAGGAGAGGAATAAGCGGTAGCATGACTCTCTTGTTTAGTGGTTGAGCATCTCAGCTGAGGGGAGATACTTGTGTTCCAGTCCCTGCTCTTGCAGCTCTTCTGTGTATTCTCCAGGGAAGAGCTCATTTAAAATGCCCGCTTTTCTCAGTAAGAAAGGGCACAAAGAACTTCCGTGGTTCCAGTGGCATAGCTTCAACAGGAAGGAAGGATTGTCCACCCACCGGCATTCTCCCCAGAAAAGCCACATGTGAAGGAAAAGCCTAGAGGAAGCCAGTGAAACTAGGTCACCCACTTCCCAACTGTGTGTTTGTAATCAAAAGTTATTACCAATGGGACCAGACATCATCAACTCTGTTTTCTCTTCTCCTCCCTTTCCTAACCACAATGTAGATTCCATATTTTTATCAAACCTGAGATTATTCAAGGATTTTGGATATTCTCAGAGAATATTTATCAGGGCTTTACTGAAGGCCTCAGCCATGAAAAGAAAGGCTAAACCCACTTAGGTTTAGTGCTAAGAATTCCTTAATGAGATTACATCAGGCCAAATTCTGAGCTCAAAACTGTGTAAAGCATAAAGCTCATTTGAAACCATTGTAAGATCAAAGGCAGGCTCAAAAGCAGGGTCTGGAGATCTTGATTTTGCTGTTACAAGCTTCAGCTCCAGCCTAACATCCACATCAGGTGCTCAAGACTGTCCCAGTAATCTAGCTGATGAAACCCATAACTTTTCTCAGGAACTTTATGCGTATAAATTAATTAAACATTTTGGTCCATATGAGTAATCAGAGCACTTTCTCATGGCATCATTCAAAAAAGCAATTGGTAGGAGCAGAGTAAAAATTGCTTTCGATTTTTCTTTTTCTTCCATATTAGGTTCTAATAAACTGGTACACATTGAGTATTAATGCAGACCTGGAAATTGTAGGGTATCTTTGGCTAATCTTGTTTTAGTCAATACATTCCAGTGTTCATAGTTTATGTGAATGTTCCAATGTCATATTAATATTTTACAAAAATTTGTTTTGCAGACTGTAGTGATGATGTGTTTCGTTGTAACACGGGAAAATGCCTAAATTATACCTTTGTTTGTGATGGATATGATGACTGTGGAGACCTTAGCGATGAACAAAACTGTGGTAAATGAAAGTTTTATGCTTTCCTAAAGTTTTTAAGATAGCAATATTGCCTAAACCAGCAGTCTTTTTCCTTAAACTGCTAAAAGAGTAACATACCCTGCTGTCATTCTTTTTGGGCAGAGTAAAAACAGCTCACAAATTCTATATGTAATTTGAAAAGATTTAAAGGACAGTTCTGGGTTACTCCAAATTTTGAATGTAGTGGTGTTTTGAAGAAATATTCTGATTTGCAATTTATTTTTAAACTAATTCAAGATGTTATGGTTGCTTTCTTGCTAACTTGGCTGAATTTAACTGAGATTAAAGCAAAACATCAGAGGCTACACACTGGTGACGCCAATTGTTTTGTAGCCAAACTGTTTTTACGTAAGCTTCTTAGTGAACTTATATCTTTTGATGATCAAATTTTGTTTCTTTCAAATTCTGTTTTCAATCAGCTTGTATGTTCTTCCTCATATTTGTCTTTCTACCTACAATTAAATTTCATAGGCAAAAAATTAAGTTTTGCCTTAAAAAAGAATAATCTTCACATGTAAATATTGGAAAACTTTGAAAGCCTTATTTTTTCTATCTTTTACTCTTGTTACTACACCTGAGAAAAATTAAGGGCTCTATTAATTCTTTATATTATATAATTCTTTAAAAGTTAAAATATTATTTCTCTCTTTTTTTTTTTCTTTTGCTTTTCTAAGGAAAAACACAGAGAATTTCAAAACTAAAAATCCAGGCACAATTTTTTCAGAGATTTGTTTTATCTTTCTTCTTCAAATTTAACATACTTTAAGGCCTTTCACTACTTTTTATCAGTTTTGGTTGTTTTGTGGGTTTTTTTCATAAACTGTTTTTGATTAAAGGCTTTTCTAAACATTAATCTGAATCCTACCATATCTACTTTTTTTTTTTTTTAATAAATTTTAAGATATAACTTCTTCTACAGGCTATAAATGGGTTTCATAGCAGATTTGGCATACTGGACTGTGTCTGCGCTCAACAGAATACTTTTGTTTATTTGTGGAAATACTCTTTTCGGGTAGAAAGAGTAAGGTGAAGATTGGAATAGTTTCTTTTAGATCATTCTTATGGAAAATTCTGAGTGTATGCAAAAAGCATAGTTTCTGATAAGTACCAAATATGGCAACTGAGAAACATTTATTTTTTTTTACATTTTAGTAAAAAATTAAATATAGGGAATGATTTTCTCTGATGGCAACTGAAAATGATGGCTAACTGAAAATTATTCTATGAGATGGGAAGCTAGAAGATCTTTTAATCTGCTAAACAAATCTTAGAAACTTGTTTTTTTGCAAATAGAAACAACTGTGCACCTGAGTGAAGAAGGAATAAGTTCATCTCTATCTATATAGGCAATAGAATTCAGAATATTTGTAACCACTCTACCAAAAAATCTGCAGGTACAGAAGATCCCTTGTTGTAATTTACTAATGCAAAAAGGCTCCTTAGTAAGAATGATTCGTTATAGGCATAGAACAATTGATCAATAATATAAATTATACAAATAATAACTTATAATCCTTTTTTTTTGTCCTCAAATTTGCATTTTATTTAGATTGCAATCCAGTGACACATCATCAGTGTGGAGATGGGAGATGTATAACAGCTGATTGGGTATGTGATGGTGACCATGACTGTATAGACAAATCAGATGAAATCAATTGCTGTAAGTTCTCTTAATCTCTAAATTATTTTTTTCTTTCTTTAAAAATAGAAAACAAAATGTAATATAAGTAGTATATTTACTTATTAGTTGTAAGGCTAAACTATAAGCTTATTGGATTTCAGATGTTTGCACTTGACAAATGTCCCTTCTGGTAGACAGCTGCAGCAAATTAAATATTTGCCATTGTTGAGAAGTGCCAGTGTTGTCTTGTGTTTCAGCTTCTTATTAATTTTCAGAATTAGCTTTTTGTTAATTGTAATGTTCCCATTATAGAATAATGAATGAGTGTATATAACCTTTTAAACTGTAGGCATTTTGAGTTTGTGATAGCCTTCTGATGTGTCTGTATGTGACCTATCACACCTCGTCAGAGTTTGGACTTCTGTCTGCTCCAGTGATGATGGTGTATATCTGCAAAACAGCTATACTAAAATATTGCTGAGATTGCAAAATCAAGTCTTAGGGGAACTAGCACATGTTTTAATGTAATTAAGATTCTCATAACACATATGCTGCTTTGATTCTTGCTGCTATTCAGTGCTTGTCCTTGCAACCACTGTCTTACAATTTTCCCTGAAATATAAGAACCTAATGTGAATAAAGGAATGTAAATAAGTGGGCAAAGAAAAGGTGATAATTTTTACGTGAGTAAAAATGATGGGTTTTTTGTCTTGAAAAGCTGAACCTTCATCTCAGCCTGTTGCTAATATCTGATGTATATAGTTTCAGTCCCTGTAGGTAAATATCAGCACAGCTGTAGGCTATTGAGAACACAGCCCACATATAATAAAAAATGTCTAGCGACCTTCAGTGCTAAGCAGTGTTATCAGCTCCTCTTAAAATAGCTTCAAGACGGTGTTAAAAAATAATTAAGACCTTCATTAACCTAAGTTGATCAGAATATTGTGTTTTTTTCTCTCTCTAGCGTGTCATAGTCAGGGTCTAGTGGAATGCAGAAATGGGCAGTGCATTCCTAGTGCATTCCAGTGCGATGGAGATAATGACTGTAAAGATGGAAGTGATGAAGAAAACTGCAGTGAAAGTAAGGATATCCCTCATTTTACTCTTCTTACTGAACCTACCGTTCACTGTTTTGTTTTGAAGTGCCTTTAGCCAAAGCTGTCTGTCAAGTTTACTTTCTTTACCTTTCAAATAACACTGGCTTAAGGCTGGTTGGTGTCTGTTTTAACATAGGAATTTGTAAGCAGAGTTTTATTAGTGCTTAAAAATATAAAAGGTTAAAGAAATGGAGGTGATATTTAGCATAGTATTTGGTTATCTGACATGATCAGCTGTTACTTGAAATAAATTAATACGTATTCACATTGTCTTCAGCAATTAGAAGCTATCGCAGGAATTGGTGTTTGAGGAGGAATTTTGTCATGAAAATCCTTTTCATCAGAACTTGGCAGGCAGGGAAAGCATGTTTTCTTAAGTAAACTAATGATTTAGTGTGACTAAGGGAAAACATATGAGAATGTAAGTTTTCACAGCTATTTAATAGCTGTCTCATGATGGATTCTATGAAAGAAAAGGAAATCAGGCAGTTTACTGAGCCCTGGAACATGGTTTCCCAAAGACTTGTGTCCTATGGTACATTTTGACACTCAGAAAGAGATATTGACATGTTGTGATGGTTTCAGCATTTGAAGGTATTTTTCACATGTAATTCTCTTGTTTCTGGTGAGGTATAGGTAGGTTCAGATTGCAGCCTTTCCTTCAGTGTGGGAATTACTGTCATTCTCTTATGAATCTTAGTTTTAAGAAATTAAAGGATTCACTTTATATAGGAAACTCTAATGCTTCAAGTTGTAGTGGTACTAGGACAACCAATTAAAGTTATTAGAGTAGAACAGACTTGTTATCAGAAGATAAATACACAATGTGATTATATAAGCCTCCTTTCTTTAGGAAACCAGTCTAGAAGAAATCCTTTCATAAGTGTGTCTACTCAGTCCCTTCTGTTCATATTAAGGTCTCACCTTCTTCCCAGTTCAATTTAAATGTCTCCATTCCAAAAAATAACAGGGAAGTTGAAACACAGAAATTACTGTTATACTTCTTCTCAATTAATGTTGATGTTGCAAAAACATCTTGCATGAAATTTCTTCTAGTTCTGACTGTGGCAATCTAAAAACCAAGGACCAAGTTTTGTCCTTAGTTCTGACTGTGCAATCTCACAAAATGCTCAGTCTTTGTTCTTCCATCTTTCCTGATGTCAAGCCTCAGTCTTATTCTATGAATTCCATGATCCTACATTTCTCTTGCTGATATGAAACTATCATTTTTAATATAAAAGAGATGAGGCAGGAGAATGGGATAAGCTGAAAAGTACAAAACTGTTTAGAGCATTCTGTAAGCAACCATTGAAACTTTTAAAATTCACCTAACTTAAGCGTCTTAATTTTTTTTGTCACTAGTAAAAGAGAATTTAACTGAAAATACTGATGCATGAACTGGGCTAGAAGTCAGTGATGTGGGGTTTTTTTCACTGCTTTTTGCCTCTGTGGATGTTGAAGAAATGATTAAAAATCTTTTTTTGGCAAGATGAACAAATACAGATTCAAGGATACTAAATGCAGAGTAGGATGGAGTGATAATTATGTAGTCAATGATCTCACTATATGCTAATAGATTTTTCCACTTAGCATTACACTGCAAATACAAAAGTTTTCCTTGTTCTTATTATTCATTTTTCAATGTGTAAAAAACTATGTCTAATATTTTGTAATATTTTGTAGGGCAAAATTCTTCCTTTATGAAACCGTATCCTGTCCATCCTAAATTTGCATGAGAATATGTAGGCAGAAGTTTGGCTTCATTTGGATTATTCCTCTTCAGTTCCTTGCAAAGTCCATGTAAAGCAAGGCAGGATTCTTGTTTGTAACTTTCTTTTGTATTTCTTACGTATGTTGTTGATTTCAGCAACTACAGAAAATGTAATAGGACATACACTTAATACAAAGACTTCTCTGCTCTACAAGTCAAACAATTTGGATATGCCTAGCAGAGGGAATGAAGTTAGGGCTGAAGTGATCTGGAATATTGGTTTTGTTACACAGTAAATCTGTGAAATCAGCATAGAAATTGGAGGTCAAGATGTAGTGACTTGCCACTTGCCTATATAAGGAAACAGGGACCTTGTCTAATAATATATACATCCAGGGATTACAAATGACCATTGCTTCATCTATATCCAAATGAGAAAAATGGTCTCCTTCACTACATGCCTTAAGGAAATTTAAGGTATGGCATCTGTTGACATTACCTCTGTCAGTCATTTTGTGACAATAAAAATAAAATATAAGTGTACTCACAGCTGGTTCTGTGATCCCTTCAAAAGACAGAGTAGAGTGTGTTTATAGAAATTAAGCATTGACTGTACTCAGATCAAAACAATCTACACTGTAACACAGGGATTTTTGAACAGTTGAGAAACTCTTCCACTGTGGGATAAGAAGCAGTTGGAGCAAACTTTAAAAATTAATTTTAGTGTAAAAATTTGTGATAGCTTTAGAAATCAAAAATTTTCCCTACCTTTCAAGTTCCATTTTGCAATCAGATGCACCTGTAAAATAAGACAGTCAGTTTCTACACCAAAAGAAAGTACCTTCATTTCTTCAATATATAACACGTATGAAGGGAAGTAAATGTATGACTACATCATCAGTTCTTTGGGACAAGGTTGTTGTCAAGGTGTTTCTTCAGCATCCTCTGTATGCCCAATGTACGGATGCCACGAGTGGTGATTGAAGCTTATGGATAGTAGTGCAATACAAACATTAAGCAATAGTTGCAATAAACCATTTTAAACAGGTTGAGATGATAAGATCAAAACTATTCAGTCTCTGTGTACAGAAAAGTAAATTAAATGTCTGATTTTGCAAAAGTCATATGGAAGAGAGAATTTAATGGTTTGGAAAGGAGTTATCACCACTATAACACAGTGAGAAGTCCAGCGATTTGTCAGAGAAACTAACTACCCAGGTAATGTGCTCAGAAACTTTATGATGAAATGCTGGTCTTAGATATTCTGAATTCCATCTTTAGGATCACAGCCTTTTTGGGTTTCTTTTTGTTGCTGCTGTTCTTTGTTTTTTAAACAGCCAAATAAGGACAATAAAGCTTCAGCTCTGACGACCTTTCTTCAGGATGTTTTTATTGTCCACCAAAACCATCATAAAATGAGAAGCAGATCAACTGAATGGCACTGAAGAAAAATTCCCAGAGGGAATTCTCTTTCAGCTAGGACCTATTGTTCCCTTTGAAATCGGATTTACGTGACTTTTCATACTCTGACAGAGGATGTGGTAAATGGCTTTCAGAGATCCATACCTCTCATTCAGAAACTGGGATATAAATTCTTATATTGAACATATGGATAAAGAAAAGTGACATCTGGACAGAATTGAACACTTTTCTTCCTTACAACACTTCCTTACTGCACTTGAAATGCTGTAGAGTACTTATTCAACTATGTAAAGAAAATACTTAATTGTAATGTAATTTTTGTATTTTCTTATCACTACAATCCAGTAATTTTTATTAGTTTGATAAATAACTAGAATATTAAATTTCTGTTTTCCTCAGGTCAAACCCTCTGTCAGGAGGGAGACCAGAGATGTACTTCCTGTCCTGATCCCTGTGGAACTTCTCTCTGTGAGATGAGAAACAGCCAGACAAACTGCAGTAAGTAGGTCACATACTTCATACTGTCACTGCTTTAGGGTGTTTTAGAGTATAATGAGGATGCAGGGTAGGACACAGTAAGTAATACTTTAATTTACGATCTAATGCACATGTGTTATGATTAAGTATTGAAAATGGCAAAGTTTAAACAAAAGTTTCATCATAACTCTTGATTATCGATGTACTAAGAGGTACTCATAACATTTGACATTGAGATATTTTCCCTTGGCGAATTTTTCATACGTTCTTAATGAGTGTTTACAGTTGCACTTTTTCTTAACATTTAATGACATTCAGTGTTTACATAAAACAACATAGTGTAAGTGTAAAGCTGAAGCTACTGGCTTATTTTGAAAACACAGGAAGTACTGTGTTTAGTAGTTTAGTATAACTTTTAGCCCTTTTGTGAAGGAATAACTTTGATATTCAAACTGGCAAAAATAGTTATTATTCTGACCAATACATATTGTAGAGGATTGGGGTCTTCAACACTGTGTATCTTAATTTCTGTGTCTGGTACTCTAGTATTCCATGCCAGCCTCCTGTAACCACTGTACACTTGCTTCTGAGTAGCTCTCTTTCTGATTTGTGCAATGCAGTGCTGTGAACAGATACTCAAAAGAAGTATATTTGGCTAGATTTTGAAAGTGGGGAAGGACTGTATTCAGAATTATTGAGAATTAACTAAAACTTGGTGATTTATTAATATAGTCACATCAATTCTGGTCACCTTGGCACTTGGGCAGGCTTGTCTTCACTTACATATGAATGTGTAGACATATCCTATAATTGCTTTGTGCTGAGCAATTATCTTTGCAAGGTATGGTTTGGTACTGTATGGTAGCTTGTTTGGATAAAGTTATCCCGTTTAGTTTGGAATGGATATGGGAAGGTCAACTTGTCCAAACTCCACAGTCTCTCTAAAGTTATGACTGTCACCCACAAGTGTTTGAGATGGTGTACACCAAGGGGGACATTGTGGTTTTACTTGCGTGACCATGGAGAAGACATGAGGAAATGGGATGGGAAACCTACCCTGGTCCTAGAAGTTGCAAGGGAAATCAAATACAACTAGAGAACCTTCCAGGAGAGTTGCTCCAATTTCCAGAAACCCATTCCTCCAACAGAATAGAAGGATCGAATTTGCACCCAACCCTACAAGAAAAACTTTTGACTTATATTCACAAGAAGTGACCGATTATGATGAGACTGAAGCCCACATATATCACACTAACCCATTCACCGATGACGAATATGATACCCTGAATTAGAGGGGCCCTGCCTCCAGCCAGGCGGAGGATAGGGATAACCAAGTTTACTGGACTGTGAGCAAGTGAATGACACCCAATGTTGTAGCTCACCCCCCTCCTGACCAAGCCCAGCCCATTCCCAGATAACGATCCTGGAGGAGCGACAATCCCGAACCGAAACCGCAATCTCAGAAGAGCGAGAGCCCAAGTGAAAGCCAGAGAGGCTAAAAGAGGAAGAGACCCTCACTAATGTACTGGACATGCCGTGATATGATATGGAATATCCCATTGGCATATCCAACTGTCAATTAAGTTTATTAATTTAAATATTCTTCTCCTCCCTTAAATCTTGTGCTTGTGGACTAACAGAACACAAAGTCCTTCACTTCCAGTGACAAAAATGTAAACAATGTCTCTCACAGAGAGTCCCAGGCTACAAACCAAAATATCACTCTTCTAATTACTAAAAAGAAAAACCAGCTCTATTTCGGCTAAAAACCAGGACAGACAGACACCATTCATGCTGGGGCCTTTAGATGCTGCTCAAGTAAAGATATGAGATACTTGGGCATATATGCTTTACATGTGCTTTTATCAATGCTTCTCCTAACTTTTTTAAAAGGGACAATCATAAGTACCATGTTTAGCATTATAAGGAAACTAGTTCACACATTTATTCAACTAGTCCAAACTGCTGATCAAAGCAGTGCCAATTAAGTCTTGTGCCCGATAACCTTGTGCAACTGAGTTTTGAGTATCTCCAAGGACAGAGATTCCACAGTCTTTCTGGGAGATCTCTTCCAGTGTTATACCACTCTCATGGTAAAAACCTTTTTTCCATATATGTAACTGGAATTCTCTGTGCTACAAATTGTGTCTTTTGCCTCTCATCCTATCCCTGTGCACTTCTAAGTGTCTGGCTCTGTCTGCTTTACACCTTCCCATTAGGTAATTGTTAACACCAATAAGATCTCACCTTAGCCTTCCTTTTTGATGGCTGAACGAACCCTGTTTTCCCAACTTTTGCCTGTAGATCATGTGATCCCATCCCCTAACCTGCTTGGTGGCCCTTCACTGACCTCATTCCAGTATGTTGATGTCTTGCATTAATTGGGGAGCCAAAAAATGGGACACAATTCTCCAGATAGGCACCAGTGTTGAATAAAAAGGAATGACAGCCAGTCATCTTGTCAGAGGCAGCAATCAGATTAATCAGGCATGATTTCCTTAGGATAAATCTGTGCTGGCTATTCCCAGTCACCTTTTTTCCTTCATGTGTGGATATGTCTTCCAGAAGGAACTGGTTCATAATCTTCGTGAGGACTGAAGACAGACTGACTGGACTATAGTTCCCTAGATCCTCCTTCTCACCCTTCCTAAAGATACATGTGATGTTTGCCTTTTTCCAGTCATCATGTGCTAGGATTGCCATGACCTTTTGAAGATGATATAAAGCAGACTTCCAACGGCGTTCCTCAGTGGAAACTGAAGCAAAAACTACATTGAGTGCCTTGGTCTTTTCCATGTCCCTGGTCACTAGTTTCCCTGCCCTAGTGAGAAGCAGACCCACATTTTTCTTACATTTCCTTTGGCTGCCACTGCACATACAAGAGCCCCCCCTTAGTCTTCACACTGCTGAGTAGTTTCAGCTCTAGCTGAGCTTTGGCTTTTCTTAACTCCATTCTTGGGTGCTCAGGAAATGTCTCTATGTTCCACTTAAGTGCTCTGTTGCCTCTTCTGTCTTCTGTATATTTCTTTTTTGTGTTTGAGCTTAGTCAGGAGATCCATGTTCAGCCAAGGTGACCTTATGCCACATTTACTTCACTTGCTTTGCATTGGAATGGACTCTTTCTGTGCTTTGAAGAGGCTCTCCTTTAAGACCAACTCGCTGTCCTTCAAGCAGATATCAGCATGATTAAAACTCTCACAAGTACCAAGGCCTGCCATTGTGACACATCTTCCAGCTTTCTGAAGAAGGGTCCATCTACTTCCTCTTTTTTGTAAGGTGGTCTGCAGCAGAAGCCTACTATGTATATCACCTGTGTAGATCTGTCCTCTAATCCCTATCCATAACCAAACTATTCAGGTGAGAAGGAGCTTTCTAACATGATTGGAGTAGTAGGTGTTGGGGTTTTTTTTAACTTGCCTGTTGTGAACCAAACCCTCATTGTCCCCCAAGAAATATTTAGAAAGGGTTATGAAATGGGAAGGAAGATATCCCTATAACGCCAAACTAATAATAATCCACTTAATTTTAAAAAACTTTTAATAAAATTCAAATTTTTAAAATAACTTCGATTTTTTTGGTTGAAATCTCAGATATCTGAATTGAATTATCTCAGTCATTTTCTCCTCAGTGTCTTGCAATTCACGGTTGGATATTATCTCCCATGAGAGGTTGTCCCCCTCCTGGTGAAAAGGAAGTGATATATCATGGGATGCATACACTAATCAAGGAAAAATCAAACTTGAGATATCATGGCAGATCAAATTACTTTGGCTGTTGACCACATCTGCAGTTTCTGCTGAAATCCCTTGGAACTGTAGGTACCTGGCATCTCTTTAAAAACCCAGTTCTTCAAGTAATCTTTTCTTGCCTTTGAGATTTGAAGGTCATGTTTTCCTGATGTTTTAAGGTCAGAATATATGAGTATTCATTGAGAATATGATTACTAACTTGAATAACTCCTCTCTACCTAATCACAACTTTAAATGTGTATGATAAAATTGGTTCTCTGTGGGCTTAAGGCTCATGGGAATGAAGGATGTTTAGTCCCAGATCTCTCTGCTTGCAGGAGAAGTAGCAGCTTTAGCAGCCTGTGCCTCTGAGTATAGGTGTTGCTTCTCAGTTTCTCCATTTGAAGATTTGGCTTTCTTATTTGAGCATTACTGACTTTGCCACAAAAGTGTGGTTACTTAGGAAATTTGGGCTTCCATATTTCTATTTGCTGTTTCAAAGCTTCTTTACTCATAACGCTTCCAAAATTTAACAAGCGTTACACTAAACCCTGTTTTATATGTTTAAAACTGTAGCAACTTTACATTTACTCAAGTAAAAAACCCCAGTATTTTATAATTGTATTTATTTTTGAGTACTTACACTGCTTAGTAGAGAACATATAAAATGTATCTGATATACTGTAGCAGGGTCAACACTGGACTTACAGCTGATGGCTGTGTAGTCACCAGTCATGCATAAGACAGGTCCTCTGTTTGGCTGGCAAACAAGGCACCAGCAGCAGCCTTACCCAACAAGTAGGAAAGTGCATAAATTCCCACAGTAGCCTCTAGTTCTTATATACTCATGGAGCAGTTCTCTCTTAAGCAAATTACCTCTTATAAACAGTGACTACAGTCCTGTAAAAGGCAACAGTCTTTCAAGCAGTGTGACTGCAATTCAGTCTTTCTCACAATAAGAGAGAGATGAAAGTGTGCTTTCTTTCTTGGACTCATCTTCTTTGTGGATAAAGCAGTATAAGACTTAGCGTGGTCCAGAACAGTTTGTCTTGTGGTGCAAAATCTTTTCCTGTTCAATGCAGATTTTTGTATCCCATTGTATGTATGGGCAGCAATTTTGGAAAATATTTGAGTGGCTAGGACTGTGTTACAAGATAGTGAAAAGTGTTTTTTGACATGTGATATTTGAGTTTTAAAACAATGTTCCTATTCCGTGTCATGAGAAACCCAAGAGCTTTTCAGTGGAGATGTTTTCTCATATTATGGGCAACAGTCTGTAATTCTCAACAGGAGTAACACATAATCTGAATTAGATTTCTGGATCATCTCTTTCTCCCTTTCTGGTCCAGTGAATATTTAATTGTTTATACACAATGGAACAGCAAGAGAATTTGGGAGAGATTTTTCTTACATAACATCTGGAAGTACTATTGTCTTTTTTCATGTTATTTTCACTGTTCATATTTTGACCAGAGTTATTTAATCTTTGGTAAGAGATGAGAATTCCCATGGAAAATTTCAGTTTTGACAAAGCAATATTTTCTATCCCAAATAACTCTTTGATTGGAAAATTCCAAAGCATAAACCACATTTTGCAATATTGAATATAATGGATCTTCTCTGTGTGTGATAACGTCTGATCAATTTAGGCTGGCATTATAATGCAGTTACAAGATACGTAGGATAACAGAACAAATATCTGAAGGGAGAACGTAAAGCAGACAGAGCCAGGGTATTTCGGTGCTCAGTGACAGGACCAGAGGCCATGCGCGAAAACTGAAACACAGGAGGTTCTATCTGAACATAAGGAAACACTATTTTTGCTGTGAGGGTGACTGATCACAGGTTGCCTTGAGAGGCTGTGGAGACTCCATCCTTGGAGACAGTCAAAAGCTGTCTGGGCATGGTTCTTCACAACTGGCTTTAGGTGGCCCTGCTTGAGCAGGGGTGTTGGACCAGATGACCTCCAGAGGTCCCTTCCAACCTCAGCCATTCTGTGATTCCGTGAAATAACCCACTCCCTTCTGTTAATATGTTTGGAACTAGTTCCTATATAGTAGGTAGAAAAGAGAGGTAAAGAAGGTAAAGAGAGAATGATATATGTGCATTTCTACCCTTTAGTCTTGAATAATGTTATATTATGCAAACACTTAAAACATGGCAGGTACTTTTGTGTTCATTTACTCGGGTTTCATCACAAAATACTGATGAACATATAATATTCTGTACACATCAAGAAAAGATGCTTACTGGGGAAAAGTCAAAAGATAAAACCAAAGTGATCTGGGCATGTGGGAGGACAAGGGAGAGTTCATCATGAAGCAAAGGAAATGGCGGTCATGTGAGGAGGCTTGTTGAAGTCTTTGAACCTCATATACCCCAAAACTGGGACTAAGTGGTTCGAGACAACAGAAATAGTTCAGTTTTGCCAAGGATTTAGCAGAAAGGAAAAGCTGTATATAAAATGAGTTTTGTGATCCTCAGATTAGAGGTAAATAATAAAAAAGGTTATAACAGGGAATGCCGGTCCAAGAAATAGTGGCGAGTTCTGCTGATCAGCTGAATAACTGACTGTTGGATCTTCTTTCAACTTCCTCTCAAAGATCCAACTATAGGATCACACAGTTGTGCTGGCAACTGATACTAGCAACTGGCTGGTGGAGAATATTAATCATGTTAATATACATTTGCTTCCAGAACAGGCGAATATATGCAGTCTTTTGATAACAAATGACTCTTGAATAGTATGCTTTTTCATGGAAAATTTTCTCATAGTTCAAAAGTATATAAAACTAAGTAATTTCACGCTGGTCTCAGTGCTAAATAAAAAACTGAATTTCAGTCTGAATTGTAGTGAAATTCTGTCTCGTTTTCTGTTGCGGTAGAAAATTGAAAAATAAATATTTCTGTCTAACAATTTAGGAAGAAGCACAAAAGCTGTACAATTTTAAAATCCAAAATACTTGGTCAGTTCAATATGTTTTGTGATAAAAGCTAGAGGACTTCTGTATATGACTATAGTCTGTGTAATCATATGAAATTGTAGCTGTTGCATTTATTTTGCTCTTTCTTATCATTCTCGTTATTATCAATTATGTCTTATCTGAATTAAATTATTAGCAAGTAGACTGTCTCTTACTCAGTGTTTGTGCAATACATAACCTAATTGTCCACATTCTTCCTGCAGATGTTGGGAAGCAAAGAAACAAAATGAAAAAAAATCCTGCCTTCTGTTTTCTATACTGAGAAATTGTGCAGTCTCTGTCATTAGAGATTTTTTAAGATCTGACTGAATAAAGCCTTGAAAAAACTGAGCAAGCTTTGGGCAGGATGGTGGAGTAGAGACCTCCTGAGATCCTTTCCAACCAAAGTACCCTATCATCCCAGTCCTCTTAATTTTGACAATTGCCCTGCCAGTGTGAGGAGTGTTATGGTAGCATAGTACGCCAGTAGGAAGTGTGTTGCTGTATGGTACAAGAGCTCCTGAAAATAATCAGAAACTTGATTTGAAAAGGGTACATCTGTTTTTAAAGAATGGTTTATTGTACCATATTATAGTTAAGATTTTACTCAGGAAATTAATGCATATTGGTAAGGCAATATCAGTCTGTGAACAGGTTATTATGTAGGCGCCTTTCTTTACTGGTATGAATAGGATCATACAGGGTCTTGAGCTCTGAAACTTGTAGTTTCTCAAGCATGAGAGGAAATCCTCTGACTGATATATTTGTTAAATACTTGTGTAATTATTTCTTTTGCATTTCATTTGTTCTCACACGCTTTGTGTTTCTTTTTTGTTTTCTTTCTGTGAAAGGTCAGTGTGAACCCATTACTCTGGAGCTCTGTATGAACTTGCCTTACAACTATACTTACTACCCAAACTACCTGGGCCACAGTACACAGAAGGAAGCCTCTATCAGCTGGGAGTCTTCTCTTTTCCCAGCCTTGGTTCAGACCAACTGCTACAAGTACCTTATGTTTTTTGCCTGTACAATCTTAGTACCAAAATGTGACCCCCATACGAATCAGCGTATCCCACCTTGCAGGTACTATACTATACTGTACTTAATTTAATTCTTGACTAACATTGTCTGTCATATTAGTCTTTCCCAATTTTCTATTTCCATTGAAAATGCTAGAAATTTTGCTTTGGAATTCCAGAACAAGAGGTAGAGAACCATATTTTATAAGATCATTAAATGCAGTTTCTTGTATGTATGTGATTAGTATCTGAAGTGCTCAAACAAGGAGAGGAACAGCAGTTCAGTATTTTTCAAAATGTGTGTATTGAATAGAATAGGCTATATCAGTTGGCAGGGACCTACAATCATAGAATGTTGTGAGTTGGAAGGGACCTACAATGATCATCTAGTCCAACTGCCTTACCAATTAAGGGCTGACCAAGTTAAAGCATGTTTTTAAGGGCATTGCCCAAATGCCTCTTAAACACTGACAGGCTTGGGGTATCGACCACCTCTCTAGGAAGCCAGTTTCAGTATCTGACCACTCTCTTGGTAAAGAAATGCTTCCCAATGTCCAGTCTAAACCTGCAGCTTTGATGCAGGTTTGAACCATTCCCACATGTCCTATCACTGGATATCAGGGAGATCATCACGTCTCTCTCCACTTCACCTCCTCAGGAGGCTGTAGAGAGTGATGAGGTCTCTCCTCAGACTCCTTTTCTCCAAACTAGACAAACCTGAAGTCCTTTAGCCACTCCTCATAGGACATGCCTTCCAGCCCTTTCATCAGCTTTGTTGACTTCCTCTGGATACATTAAAGTATCTCCATATCCTTTTTAAATTGTGGGGCCCAGAATGGCACATAGTACTCAAGGTGAGGCCACACAAATGTTTAATATAGAGGGATAATCACCCCTTTTGACCACCTGGTTATGCTGTGTTTGATGCACCCCAGGATGCAGTTTGCCCTCATGGCTGCCAGGGCACACTGCTGTCTCATGTTGAGCCTACTGCTGACCAACACCCTTAGACCCCTTTCCGTGGGGTGGCTCCCCAGCCATTCCTCTCCCACTTTATATTTGTGCCTGGCATTACTCTGTCCTAGGTGCAGAATCTGATATTTTGACTTGTTAAATTTCATCCCATTAATCATTTCCCAGTGCTCCAATCTATCTAGATTCCTCTGCAAGGCCTCTTGTCCCTCAAGAGAGTCAACAGCACCTCCCAGTTTGGTATCATCAGCAAACTTGGTAATAGTGCATTCGATTCCTGCATCCAGATCATTGATAAATATATTAAACAGAACTGGTCCTAGAATTGAACCCTGAGGAACATCACTGGTGACTGGTTGCCAGCCAGATGTATCCCCTTTCACTACAGCTCGTTGAGGTCTGCTCAGTTCTTCACCCAGTGCACTATGAACCCACTTGTTCCACAACTTGTCCAGAAGGATGCTGTGAGCTTTGTATGAAGCATTTTCCATTTCTGTGTGTTTGATTAGAATTGCACCACTATAAAGGGTACTTAAACATTGTATCAATTAATTAAATTTGGAACATTAGCATTTTTAATAGTTCCTTGCATTTGTGTATCACTTTATCTGTGTAACGCCCTATCCAAAAATTATTAACAAAAACTGAGATTTTAATGCATGCTTACCTTCCTAAATTAGAGTGCCACATCATTCTGAATTATAGACTAACTTACTGTTTCTACTTTTCAGATTAACTTTTCTACCACCCTCATCAATGAACATCACTGTACTTTTCAGGGTTATGCCTGTATCTGCTCAAAGGATACTATATTCTGTAAATCTCATGGCTTTGATAGCAGCAGTTGTTGCAAGTTAGGAGAGCGAACAAGCCTGATTAGCGGGCAGAGCTCTTTGAGCTACTCGCTGCTAAAGCCTTCTCATACTGTATTTTTGTCTCTCTTATTGGGCCTACCCTGACGATATTGATCACTTAACATCTACTGCATTGAAAGAAAAGTGCATTGAAAATTGCAATACATATCTTAAGATTTCCTACAGTGTGACATTGTTGACGAGTAGATAATATTTCTTTGTCTAGTGATGTAATTCTTCATGCAAGTTAAGAGTGAGTTACAGGGAGATTTACTAAGATATTGCTTAATTCTCACATAGAGACCTAAAAGGAAAGTTAGAATACTGCAATGGTTGTAAGCTGGAACACAGGAGGTTCCGCTTAAACTTGAGAAGAAACTTCTTTACGGTGAGGGTGACAGAGCACTGGAACAGGCTGCCCAGGGAGGTTGTGGAGTCTCCTTCTCTGGAGACATTCAAGGCCCTCCTGGACCCCTTCCCGTGTAATTTCGTTTAGGTTCCTGCTCCAGCAGGGGGATTGGACTAGATGATCTTTTGAGGTCCCTTCCAATCCCTAATATTCTCTGATTCTGTGATTCTGTGATTCTGTGATATGGAAGAGCTGTGAAATCAGAGTGGTTTGTGCAAACTCTGTTTGAGGCTTGCTTGTTTGAAAACCAAGTTGTTGGGGCTTTTTTGTTTGTTTGTTTGTTTTAAGAACACAGTATAATAAATAAAAATTGGGCTAATTAACTGTAATGTAGAGGGATAAAAGTTAAATTATAGGCTCTTTGCTTCAGCAGCTACATACCTGATTAACAGATTTTAGGAAGTATCACAATACAGTTGAATAGTCTTCAAATTTAAGGTATCAAACAGACAAAAAGGAACTTGTAGAAACAGTATAATGATTTAGTTTGAAAGGGACCTCTGGAAGTCATCTGGTCCAACTTCCTGCTCAAAGCAGGGTAACATGACATTTAGATCAAATTGAATATACAACATAAAATTTTAAAACCTAGGATTCAAAGCTCTACTTTTAAACCTGTTTTCAGGTTTCACTCTTATCTTAGATCACAAGTAGAAAGTGATTTTATCAGGAAAGGATAACTTGAAGGGTCCCACTGAGATCTGTAGTATATGCTTTACGATAACACTTACGGAAAACTTTCAGACACAGATATAATGTGAAAATGTTTTAGAAATGAAAACACATATAGCCTCATACAAAGAAATCTTGAGTTAATTGATAAATGTAGGGCAGAAGAAAAATTAAATACATTTGATATATAAATATAAATGTACTTTAGTACAGTTTGAAGCCCCTAGAAGGCTGAATGCTATATTCTGAGCACAGAAACTATATTCTGTGAATCTACTGCTACCTTTGGAAAATAACTGTCCTCTTATTCAAAAGTATCAGTGGTTAGTTGAGCTTAACAGGACATATGTATTGTTTTACCTGTCTTTTCCTGTAAATACGAAATGGAGTTCAGCTAATGCAGTTTTTCAGTATTAAGCTTTTCAAGTCAAAGTGCAATTTCCAATCACAAATTGCAAATTCATGTTGTAATACTACATCTATTATAAAATATACTTGTCAGAGACATACAAGATTTTTTGATACTGGCACACTGATCTGTTCTTTTCAGTCTAGGTGATATAACTAAACAATTTTAATTTTGTTCCCTCTGTATAAAACATCTGTTCCTGCTTTGCAAGGCTTTTTATTTTCTTTGTGTTATTACTTTGACTATCATGCTTTATTTTTTAACTGCAACAGTCTTCATGAAGTTTTGTTCAAAGTAAGGAACACAGGTGAAGAGGTCTTTTTAAAAGAACTGAATGTCCTGTTATTGAGGCCATTCATTGATGTATCAAGTATGTTTTCCAATTCTGAACAGTGTTCTTCATCTCTGATAAGGCATTGGTAATACTAGTCCAGGTCTGGTGAAATAACCTTTGAAGCTAGATGTGTGCTTAGTTCCCACTGAGAACAAGTAGATTTTCACAGATGAGGAACATACGGAATAAGCTCAGAAATTCCTTTTTCCTTATAATTACAAACTATCTTTTCTGTGAATTGATTCTGCAAGGTGCTGAGCAGCTTCTGGAGATTTTGGGTCTCACAACATTCCAATAAGTTTATCAGTGTCCCTTATTTTGGGACCAGTAATGCCTTCAAAGTCACATTAGTCTATAATGACATAGAGATTACACTGTCTGTATTTAAATAATCTCCAGCTGACTTTGGTGTTGTTTCAAAACAGTGACAGATTTGTGTGAAGAATAATCCTTGTCAAATCTCATGCCCCTTATGGGTTGGCATCAATTTAGGTATCCCATTACTGTAGTTTAGTTGGAAGAATAAAGAGATATTTAAGTGCTAAATATGCTTAATGTTCTTTAAAACGTGCTAGATTTAATTCCATTGCAGAAAATTACACATTTCTATGCTACTTATTTATTTATTTATTTATTTTTACCTTGTATTTCTTTCTCCTACCAAGAACAGGGGGATTTCTCTGCTTTGTGATGTGTACTGTTGTTAATTGTTAACTTGTTAGACAGTACCACAGATGAGATTTGACTGAGAAGTAAATAAAGAAGTCTGTTACCAAGGTATTCTGATACCCTAACTGTGAGACTTGGTGTGGGAATGCAGGAAGGGGTTTTTTTTGTTTTGTTTTGTTTTGTTTTTTGTTTTTTTTTTTTTTTTAAAAAAAAGAGAGTACATATTGGTCTTCCAATTGGCCTTTTTTTCTTAGCAGTATTGCAGTAGGCTTCCAAATACACTGTGGTGGGGACTACTTTGAAGATTACCTACATTTTAATTCTTTCACCACAGACTGATAACTGAATGGTTTGCAATAGCTTTTGGAGAAGGGTCAACCATGACCAAAGATTTGAATGTGTAGAAAACACAGGACAGAAGTGGCTTAGATGTCTCAGCTAACAAAATCAAATTTTAAAATGTATTCACCATATTAGTGTTGTTGGTTTTGGGTTTTTGCCATTGCTAAATAAAAATTCTGTTATTCAGAAAGCTGAGGTTATAAAGTGGTGTGAGTCAACCTTTTTGATATTAAAGAGGATCTAAAAGGAGAGAGTCTGTAACTGTAGCGTGGTTAACCAATGTCAATCCATTCATCCATTCCCTCCAGCTGCTCAACTCAATGGTGAATCATTTGGTGTGGAAAAACGTTGACTCTTCTTCATGTAATCCACCAAAACAAAATTAAATTTGGGAAGATTAATAATGTATTGTTTTCTTGAAAGAGCATAAAATAATTGATTCTAAATGGATCTGTTTGTTTGGTTTTGGTCACTGCATTTCTTTAAGCTTATTGCAGGAAAAAAAAGGTCCGTTGGTCAAAAGATCAAAGAAAAATGAGTGGAATAATATTCCTTGCACGAAAGGAGTGTCTGTTCCTAGAAGAAATATCTGGGAATATTAATCAAATTAAATAAAAGGCAAGTTAAAAGTGACATTAAGGAAACTAAAAAAAAAAAAAAAAAAAAAAAGAAATGGGTGAGATCCTTCTGATGAAAATTTCTCAACATATAAGAACAAAGGAGAATTTTCTTTGATTATACGTTTAGAAGACATGATCTAAGAGGTGCAATTAAATGAGTTGCTGAGTCTAGAAACGAGAATACTTGGGGAGACATTGTAGCATTTAAATTTGTAAAAGTGAGCTTCTGTGAGAAAATAAATAAATTGTTCACCATGTTCACTGAGGTTAAACTAGGAAGCAATGGATTTAAGGCATATCAGGAGAGCTATAGGTCAGATATAAGGAAAATAACAGATATCTGTGTATGAGAGTGTGTTGGGTTTGTGTGTATGTTGGGGGGTTGGCCGTTTTTGGTAGTGGGGGAAGGGTCCACCTTGTGAGAGGGAAAAGCCCCCTCACTCCAAGGTGGAGACTCCCCCAGCCCAGGCTGGGCCAATGAGCACTAGAGAAACACCTCTGTGAATCCATAGTTGTGAGGGGAAGGACTGTCCTGAAAGAAAGAAGGTGGGGTGAACCTAGAGGAGAGACTGTGACGACCATTGCCCTAAACAAAGAGGGAGCTTCATTGCCAGGAGAAAGGAGGAGGAGGGGAGGACAGAGAACCCAGTTCAACCACATGGAGTAGGAGAAGGCAAAGGAGGTCCCTGCAGCCCATGGACGTTCAATGGTAGAGACCCACGTGTAGGCCATGGAGGACT
>NW_010326758.1:0-2847 GCF_000700745.2 Antrostomus carolinensis | reverse complement strand
TGGCCTTCCTGGCCACGAGGGCACAGTGCTTCCTTCTTGCAGCAGCTGATCAGTCAGAATTTTTAGCTGAGGAATAATGGGCTGTATCACAGCTGCAGTTTTTGGTGTGTGTGTGTGTTTGTGTCACTGGGCAGACAGTTTCATTTCCAGTTCTGCTGTTCATTCTTCCAGTACCAAGTTACCTCTTCAGGTCTGAATGACCAGCTCTTGATGATATTGGGCCTGACATTCCCAAACTGGCGTATGCTAAAAAAGAATCATCTAGCTTAATTTTTAACTTCTCAAATAAATAATTTGTGGGGTTTTGTTGTTTTAAATGTCTTATTGATTCCCATCAAGCTTTTAGGATTAAAAGAGGAGCATGTTTGGGTAGATACGATTTAAAAGATCGTATTTTGAACAAGGGCAGCTTCTAACATGGGCAGCCTGCCCAGTCCTAGAGATAGCAATGTGATAGTTTATCATTTAAAAACCAACCAAAAGCCCTATAATTTGCTCTATTATTTAGTAGGCAGTATGCAGTGCAAGTATGTCATAAATTTTGTATCTTAGCTTGTATTATAAAATTTTATAGTTGGCAAAACCAGTCTAAGAATGCATTAGTCGATAATGAACTGAAAAGGGTGAATCTAGGTAAGGAAATGTGGACCTTTCTTCTAATACATCTGGGCATGCTGTCTGCAGCAGGTCTTTAACTTGTATTCACAAACCTCTGTAGCACTTGTAACCCAATGGGACCGTTTTGACACAATCTTTTCATTTTACCTTAAGTCATGAGGGAGGGAAAGTGGTTGGGAAGGTTTTCCTGGGCATATGTTCTCTAATGCTGCATGCATCCAGCCTTTCTGATCTTCTTGAAGAACTCTTAGTATTTCTTCCTGGTTTTGGAAAAGAATGTAGATTCTTATTCTTTGCTGGTAATAAGCAGGTTTAATCTCAAATTAGTCTCATTTCTCCTATGAAAGATCTGAGGTTGTCCTGAGAAGATTTTACAACTGATGTTGGGAAGAGGACTTTCTACTTGAGCAATGTTATTTTTCTAGTGGAAACCAAGAGTTGTGAATTCTATGGTCAAACTTGTACATATAATTAGAAAGGTAGTGAGTTGGAAGCCTGAGATGCATGACTGTGGTATTGACCTGAATTTCATCCCTTGGATTTGATTCATGTTTTGCTGTTCTGTGCATGCTTTTTCAGTATCTGCAACTTTTGATTTAGTAAATGTAACCTAGAGCAAATATTAAAAAAAAAAAACAAACCCAAACAACAAACCAAACAACTGTGTTGCTACTGATGTTATATTTTAATTGGACTATTGTATAGCTTAGAGAATGGGCCACAAGGGAACAGCCAATTACTCTGTGTATCTGTCTAAAAGCCTTTTCATTATAGAATACTGATTAAGATTGTATAGCTTCATATTGTTTCATGTTATTGATTTCCACCGACCCCAAGTCGATGGTCTCATTAATTGACAATTACCTTTTTTCCCCATGTTTCAGAAAATTGACATGAGCAACCCGAGGTGTTAAGTTCAATTTTTTACTAGGTATCAGTGTGCCTGTTTAATCTCCAACAAGACCCATTAGGCTCCCTGTTTTAATTTTACCCGGGCCATGAAGGCATCTCCACAGGGAGGCTATGACCCTCTTGGTATATGAAGAGCAAAGATAGTCTTTACAGAAATAATAGGGAATATCTGTGGTAGGGCTTTTTGCCCATCTGTGCTGACAGGAAGAAATCGATATTTTACCTGTCACAGATGCTGCAGTAAAGTTTGGAGCTGTTGACTTGTACCAGCTTACTTGAGTTCTGCCTTTAATTTGTTTCACTGCCTGTGTCTTGCTGGAGTTGTTGGACATAAGAAGTGAAATCTTGGTCTCGCATATCAGAGGTGAGAACGTTTGAAACCTAAAGCACCCAACTAATTCTTTTGGAGGGAGGAACTTTGTGTATAAAACATGAAGCTGGGATTTTTGTTTTGTTAGATAAAGATTGCCTTTGTTCAATACTCTTAACATCCCAGAAATACTTGCCCGTGTATCTTACGTAAAGCTTTCAGCCTTTGATCAACGTTATGTTACATCTACCCTTCTAGCAACTTCCTCCAGCTCTACCAGCTAGTGCTTCAATTTTCATGTCCCACTAGGCATGACAACACTGTTCTTCAATTTCAGTCATTGTGGAGGTGGCAATACAGAGCTGGAGGGCATCAGTGTGCTGATAGTACCACAGTCCCATCCCTTCATGAACTTTCCCAACAGTTCTCAACCACAGTGGGCAATGAGGTCCTTTTATATCTTCAGAAGAGATGCTTCAGGGTGAAGAAGCAATTGGCACAACAACTCTTTGTGTTTAAACAGAGAATTAAAACTGGAGCTACGTGAGGGCAGCTATAGCTATCCCAGCTAAGCTGTGTCAGTGGGACTTTAGTATGATCACTGGTATCAAAGGTTTTCTCATTGTGCCCACTGTTTGTTCAAGGAAAGAACAAAAATGAACAATGCTATGGTGCTCGGTTTTAGTTGGTGCTTCTTGGTCTCATGCGGTGGCTCAGTGCTATGAAGTTAATTGTATGCAAGGTTTATAAATTTGTGGATCCTCAAGAGAACTGTTGTTTTCCACAGTCCTTGTCCTCTTGTGAACTTCTGTGTCTCACTGTACTCCACTTGCATGCTCTTGAGAAAAGCATAATGAATTGCGTTTGTCTTTGTGGTGGTTTGACCCATGTGGTCCTGCACTCACTCCCCCCACCCGGTGAGATGGGATTGGAGACACAACAATGAGGGCACGGGATTAGGATGAGGACAGGGAGCGCTCACTCACCAGTTACGGTCACGGGCAAAA
>NW_010326757.1:0-9683 GCF_000700745.2 Antrostomus carolinensis | reverse complement strand
TCCGTTCTATGTGCCCTGTGCTTCATGCACTGAGAAGGCTTTTCTTAGTCGTGTGGCTGTATATGCCTCTGTGTGAATCTTTCCACAGTTTTATATTTGGTCATGTCTAATGACAGGAAGTTTCACAAGTTCATTGAATTCTGAAGCAGTTTTTTTGTCTTTCCCAGGCTAATCTCGTACATTCCCCTGAAGATGTAAAGCTTTGAAATGGATTTGAGTTTAATGTAGAATTTCTGTTATGACAAAAGAGAAGATACTTAGAGATGAAAAATAAATACCAAGAATAAGTCAGGCGTTTTTATCTTGAGTCTGTGGGTGGAGAGCTGAGTAGTCTAAAGATTGAAGATAAGCCCTCTGGTACCCAGAAGGGCTCAGTATGGGGGTGTGCATGGAGGGTGATGGCTGACCTCTCCTGATGCCACAGGATCACCTCCTGGAATCTGTGCTGTTTTAGAAGTTAGCTTTGAAGCAGGTGGTCCTGCAAGGATGGAGCTCCTCTGCCCTGAGAATGTGACTCATTTGAGACATGGAGCTGTAGGGATCAACTGGGAGATCCCATGTCCCAGCTGGGATTGGGATGGGAAGAACCCCATCTGTTGTGCCAGACACCCAAAGTACAATATTTACCTACCTACTAAATGGCATGAGGTGAAATTCTCATTGCAAAAGCTGTCTTGACCATCCACTGTTGTCACCAAACACTGAATGGAATTTTTTTAGGGGGAGGTTAGGATCTGAGTGATCCAAGCCTGTCAAGACAAGGGAGCACATGGGGGGGGGAAAGTAAACCACTGATCCTCAGGTAATTCCTATGTAAGACAGAAGAGTATCATGTCTCTCCAGTTTGCATCTCTTTAATATCCTCAATGAAACCTTCCAGGGGAGGTTTAGATTGGATCCAAGGAAAAACTTCTCCACCCAAAGGGCAGTCAGGCATTGGAACAGGCTGCCCAGGGAGGTGGTGGAGTCACCATCCCTGGTGGGATTTAACAGATGGGCAGATGAGGTGCTGAGGGACATGGGTTAGAGGTGGAATTGGCAGTGTTGGGTTTATGGTTGGACTTCATGATCATCTTAAAGGTCTTTTCCAACCACTATGGTCCTATTCTAAATATTTTCTCCTGCTTATATATGGGAAAGCTCCAATGAGTTTCTTGTATTTTGCTGCAACTGAACTTTCTCAGCCTAATGATCAAGACAATTTGCTCTCCGTTGGGTTTAAGGATCCACTACATCACATGATCCTCCAAAAACCATGTATTGTTCTTTAAGGAAATCAGGCAGTGTGCTAACATAAGAAATGTATCGGGCAGCACATCATGGAACTGTGCTAACTGCTCTTTATGTTATCTCAGATCATCACCCCTGAATTTGTTGTCTTGCTTTGAAGCCACTGCATGGGCATCATTTAATGGTGCCCATCTGATGGCAAGTGGAATTGATTGGTTGCCCAAGGAAGCTGTGGCTGCTCCTCCCTGGAAGTGTCCAAGACCAGGTTGGATGAGGCCTGGTCTAGTGGAAGGTGTCCCTGCTGCTGGCAGGGTGGTTGGGACTGGATGAGCTTTAAGGTCCCTTCCGACCCAAACCATTCTATGATATCATCAGTTCTGAGTTGGTGAAAAATAAAGGATACGGAGGAATTGCACGTTTTTCAGAGATTAATCAGATTCATGTGGTTTTCAGTGTCGTGAATTTGCATTTTGTCTCCATCTCTTTCCAGATGCAGGTTTTTTCACTTCTCTCTTCCTTTGCTTTTATCAAGCTTGCTTCCCTTGACCAATAACACTCAATCTATTCACACAGCCGACAGCTTACCTGACTTTCATTATCACACTTTTCCTTCCTCCCCCCTCTTGTTAAAACCTTGCCATTTTACAAATTGTGCTTCATCAGAGATAATGTGTCTCTCTGAAATGGAAGCACTTTTCCCTTTATTTGTTCCCAGAAAGTGGCCAAAACACCTGCAGATGCTGATGGGCTTTAAAAAAGGAAAATCACATGTTGCCTCAGCCAGAAGGTTGTTCAATTAACTTTTCCTGCTGGGAATTATTAGACCTGAGGATGAGCTGTTGGGAGGGATCATTTCTTAACATCAATGCTAAATGAATTAGGACTTTGGTAACAGAAGAACTTACCAGAACCTGAGAAGCAACAGTAAAGCACTGAGAGTTTAAATAAAGAGCGGATGGAGTTGACTTTTGGAGGACCATGATGTTTTGCTGTGAAAATTCCATTTTAAATGTAGAAATTGTTATAAAATACATTGAGATTTGCTATAGGAATGCCAACTTAACCATGGTATTAAGAGCAGAGATTTTTTGATGTTTGATTATTTCATTTTTCTGAAACTTACCTCTTCCTTGACACCAAATCTCTGATTCCTTCCCTTAAACTGCTCAGCCTGTCCCTGGATAATGGGCAAGCAGTTCCCATTAGGCCAAGATGACTTGTCATGGTCCTTACGTCCCCTTTTAAGGGCTCTGTGAACCACTGATCAAAACCAGATTCGTTCCTCAAGGTTCAGATGAGCATTTAAACTCAGTTCAGTGGCTGAACTCTGACATTTCAAATACAAAATGCTTGGAGAACATTTAGAAATAAATGCAGTGGGCTGTATTTCAAAAGGTAATTTTTTCCATCTATGTAATGTTCTCAGGAGTATTACTTCTCTTGGGGAACCACTAAACACATCATCAAACTTTTGCATATCTTTTTATTGGAATCTTTGACAAAATAATGAACAAACTGTGTTAATTCAAGCCTCATTGTGTGTTTAAACAAACAATATTTGCTTACTCACTTTTTTGACCAACACTCTACCAATAAACTCTTCTGCAAGGCAAGGGTGGTGTATTTTCACCAGTTTTAGCTGAGGGATGTATCTCACAGAATCACATCATATCTGACATTGTTTGAACTCAATGCACGACTGAACTTTGGTCTCGTTTCACAAACACTTATCATAGCCCTGAGTAATGGCACCCTGGCCTGGATCAGCACCAGTGTGGCCAGTAGGAGCAGGGAAGTTCTCTTCCCCCTGCACTGGGCACTGGTGAGGCCGCAGCTCAAGTGCTGGGTTCAGTGTTGGGCCCCTGAGTCCAAGAAGGACATGGAGGTGCTGGAGTGTGTCCAGAGAAGGGCAACGGAGCTGGGGAAGGGTCTGGAGCACAAGTGTGCTGAGTTCCCTTGTGGCTGAGGGAACTGGGGGTGTTGAGCCTGGAGAAAAGGAGGCTGAGGGGAGACCTTGTGTCTCTGTGCAAGTCCCTTGGAGGAGGGTGGAGAGAGGTGGGGGTGGGTCTGTTCAACCAAGGAGCAAGGGACAGGACAAGAGGAAATGGGCTCCAGTTGTGGCCAGGGCAGTTGAGATGGGATGTGAGGAAGAATTTCTTTGCTGCAAGGGTTCTGAGGCATTGGAAGGGGTTGCCCAGGGCAGTGGCGGAGTCCCCATCCCTGGAGGGATTGAAGAGTCGTGTAGACACAGTGCTGAGGGACATGGGTTAGTCATAGGGGACTGGTCAGTGTTGGGTTCATGGTTGGACTCCATGATCTTGAAGGGCTTTTCCAATCCTTGCAGTGCTGGGATTCTATGTAGCTTCTCAGCATAAACACCTGGGCTTGCCCTGCACTGTCTCTTCCTTTGACCCTTTTGCTTCAGAAGACTTGGACTGGTTTTGGCAGAGCTGATCTCGGGTGGGAGGAAGCTGTCTGGTTTTTGGCAGCCTTGCTCAGTGCAGCTAAGGGAGATGTGGGGTTTGGAGTGATGCTTGCATGGCCAACATCACATCCTTCCTGCTGGCCCACCTGCCCATGGGGCTGGGCATGGCTTTCCCATCACGCTGTAATGAATGTTAGAAGCATCAGAATTTAAGCAGCTCTCAATGTGTATGAGGAACATGTTGTCATCTGTTGTGTGTTGCCTAGAAGCTCCTTCAATTTACCTTTCTTTTTCTGCTTTGGTAGGTCACAGGTTTTTACGCAGAGCTTTCCTCCTTGATGTATAACTTTAATTTCTTTCTTTCCCTCAGACCTGCTCCCATTTCAATATTTCTCTGCTTTCTAGCTCTCTTCTGCTTTGGTTTCTTTTGACTTTGATTTGATTTTACTCAAGCCATTTTCTGGCACTCTCAAAACTAAATTCAGCAGCAGCAGCAGCAGCATCCATAACCAAGCATGAGATCCCAAGGGCAGCTGTACACGTGACATTTGACAGCAGAGGAACCAGAGCCTGTTTGCAGGGAAACCCAATGGGCATTAATTTTTTTGTCTAAATTTTTTTGTCCACCCCCCCTCTCTTTTTTTACTGTTTGCTGCTGGGTCTCTGTTTTCCAATCTTATCTAACTTATATTTTCATATGCACGTTAAACCACTCACTGTGCTGTTTCTCAACAAGTCAGAAGTACTTTTTATTGCTGTCTACAATCCATGTTCTTTTTACTTATTTATTTTTTTTTAAGAGCAAATACTAATGAGTTGCTAATTAATTAGAAGTAACTGGACTAGGAGCAATAGGCAGAGGGGTTTGGGGACACGCAGCTGGACAGGACAGCTTTGTTTGCCTCTTTTATAATGAAAAAAACATGGGCTGAGAAATTTATTCTTGAAAAGAAATTTATTCTTGTACACTTGAAATTAGTTGGGAAACATGGGATCAGCTCCACTGTAAAGGGAATAAAGACTTTGAAATGGGTTGTTGTCTTGGTGGGTGAGACAAAGATCAGCAAAGATGAGTCTTCAGTGAAATTTTATATGCAATGGCAGAGTGTTTATTTTTATTTTATTTATGTACATACCCTGAGCCCATCACCTTGTGGGATTCAACCTTCAGCCTACAGGTTTCCTCGGATAAGGACAATAAATGCCAATAAAATACAATTTTCTCCAGGCTTTTTGCTTTTGCAAATGACCCTCTTGCTCTCCATAAACCTTGATGGATTCTGTTGCCAGGGCTCTGCTGAAGCTGGGGGTGAAGTTTCTGCCGGTTGTGGCAAGGACAAGATTTTGTGGTGAACAACCAGGTAGCAAAACTCCCTATTTCCATCCAAAAGGCTCCGTTTCCTCGTTATCTGTTTTGGGAGATAAATAGCTTCGTTGAACGACTCTAATGACATGATGGTAATTGCTCATGTCAAGGTGATGTTCTGCTCTTGCAGGTTTATTTTTGTACTGAGAAATGAAATCAGAGCGTTCTTATCAAAGGTTAGAGGATAGGATTCACCAAACTGTGATACAGAATTCTCATTTTTCCTGGTGTTTTGTTTGATAAATACTCATTAAGAAGCATTTCAGACTCTCCAGTAGCTGCTTCTAGAAAGTGTTTATTTTAGGCTACTAAGATGATGGCCACAACATTAAGGTGTTTGATTAATTTGTGAGGGATTTTTTGTATTGGTTGGGGATTTTTGGGGGGTTATTTTGTTTGTTTTTTTGTTTGTTTGGTTTTTTTCCTCCTAATTTCCACATCCTTTCAGGCTCCAGATTAAACAAATCTACTGGTCTAATTGAATCTGGATAATGAAGTATGATGGGCAGGAAGGATGGGTGTGATGCCCCAGGCTGGGCAAGCAGGGGTTCCGTGACCTTTCTTTTGGCAGGACCAGGACTCATTAACTTCTGTAACTACTTCTCTTTGTTGCCTTTTGTCTGGTTTAGTTGATCATGGTCTACTCTGCCCTTCTTGCTTTATGATCTTATTGGGGAAACCAACCTGTTGTGTCCTGGTTTTGCTGGGGTAGAGTTAATTTTCTTCTCAGTAGCTGGAATAGCTGTGGTTTGGTGTCAGTGTGGGATTTGTTATGAGAAGAATGTTGATAAAGTCATAATGTTTTTAGTGTTGCTGGAAGTCCAAGGTCATTGTGTTTTGCCAGTCTGCAAGTGCAAAAGGCTGGGAGGGAGAAGGGTAGTAATTAGCAAACCCCAAACTGGCATTTGGATATACTAGTGGGATATTCCATCTCATATCATAGAATCACAGACTGTTGTGAGCTGGGAGGGACCCACAAGGACCATGGAGTCCAACTCCTGTCCCTGCACAGGACAATCCCAACATTCAGACCATGTCCCTGAGGGCCTTGGCTAAATGCTACTGGAATCTTGTCAGGCTTGGTGCCATGAGCACCTCCCTGGGGAGCCTGTTCCAGTGCTCCACCACCCTCTGGGTGCCTCAAGAACCTTTTCCTCATGGCCAACCTCACCCTCCCCTGCCACATCTTCCTGCCATGTCCTGTGCTCCTGGCATTCGTTGGTGGCCAGAGAGAAGAGATCAGCGCCTGCCCCTCCTCTGCCCCTTGGGAGGAAGTTCTAGACCCCCAGGAGATCTCCTCTCAGTCTCCTCTTCTCCAGGCTGAACATATCCCTTCATGGGCAGGGTTTGGGTTTGGGGACTGTCTGTGCTCCGGGATCGCTGGCTGGGACAGGCTGGGCATCGGTCGGTGGGTGGTGAGCAACTGCCCTGGGCATCACTCATTTGCATATTCTGTTATTACTGTTATTATCATTATTATTTTATTTCAATTAGTAAGTTGTTTTTATCTCAACCTACGAGTCTCCTTACCCTTTTCCTTCCAATTCTCTCCCCCATTTCCCTGAGAGGAGAGAGTGAGCGAGCGACTGTGGCTGCAGCCAAAGGAGTGAAACCACCACACTGTTGCCAGTTGGACTTTTTCCCAAGTGCTTCTTTTATACCCTATATCTTTGCAAAACCTTCTTGCACCAGTCTAGCGTTTGCAGGTGAGTTTGAGCCTAAATTACTTAAACATATTAGGTTGACAGAAGCCTAAAAATCTCTTTAGCTTTGGGCCATCTGTGCTCCAGACCTGGATGTTGAGCTTTGGGATCACATCTGTGTATTCCCATGATGGTTTATCCATCAGTTGTGTTCCTTTGTTTTTATCTGCAGCTGATTTTAATTGAAGGTCTGGGTACAGCTTTGCTTTCAGAGGTAAAGCAGTGAAATTCAGCTTTCATTGCCATGAACTTCCATGGTGTCAGAATCTGGCATTTTACTTGTTGTTTTTATTCTGGTGAAACTGTTGAAAGATGTGACATTTTGTATGGTTACCAAAATGGAAAACTTTCCCCTGCAAATGAGTCATAGGGAACTGATTAGAAATGAGCATTTGGAGTGATCTCCCACCTCTGCTGCTCATCTCTCTGATGAGACCTGGGATACTGGGAGCTCTCTCTGTCCCAGCCTCGCCCAGGCAATGACTTTTCAATTTTGTGAAGTCTTTAATAATGTCCTCAACTTAACTGACAATCTCAGAGACACACATGAAACTGTTTGTTGCTTACTAAATGAGATGTCCTGTCTGGAAAGCTAATCCCCCATCACTCTTCCTAGCAGTTCTTCTCAGGCTCTACAGCAATGAAAAATAAGGCGATTTGTATGCAGGGATAGAAACCTCTCAAGATGGTGACTTCTACAGAGATCTGCTCTCCTATTTTCTTGAGCCAGTGAAGGGATCATAGGGTCATTGAATGGTTTGGGTTGGAAGGGACCCTCAAAGTTCATCTAGTCCAACCCCCCTGCAGTGAGCAGGGACATCTTCACTAGAGCAGGTTGCTCAGAGCCCCATCAAGCCTGACCTTCAATATCTTCAGTGATGGGCCATCCACTACCTCTCTGGGCAACCTGTTCCGATGATCCACAACCCTCATCTTGAAGAACTTTTTCCTAATATCCAACCTAAATCTACATCTGGTCACCAGCTTCAAAGGGGGGTTGTGTCTAATTGTCTTAAAAAACCCCTCTAGGAACTAAATTCACTCTGGAAACTTCCAGATTAATAAAGAGGAGGAAAATAGGAAAGCAAAGGAAGGACTTCTCCTTAAGCCTTAAAACTTTAGCATTTGATATTCGTAGAATCACAGAATGGTTTGGGTTGGAAGGGACCTTAAAGCTCATCCAGTCCCAACCCCCCTGCCAGCAGCAGGGACACCTTCCACTAGACCAGGTTGCTCAAAGCTTCATCCAGCCTGGCCGAGAACACTTCCAGGGAGGAGCAGCCACAGCTTCTCTGGGCAACCTGTTCCAGTGTCTGACCACCCTCACAGTGAAGAACTTCTTCCTAATATCTCATCTCAATCTCTCCTCTTTCAGATTAAACCCATTTCCCCTTGTTCTGGCATTAACTGCCCTTATTTGTGACAATCTGACTGTTTTAAGGGGTGTGTGTATATATATATTTTTTTCCTCCTGTCACATAAATGTGGGGCAAGCCCTAGCCCTCAGCATCCAACCCTTAAAACCCAGACTATTATATCAATAACTCACCCATACCTATCTCTAATTAATTAGGGAGACACCCTTTTCTATCTCTGTAAGACTTTTTGTCTTAAGCTTTAGTTTTATTTTTTTAAACTCGGATAAGTCACTTGAACATTTTTGTGCCCTTTGTTTTGGGGCTCATAGTTGCTCAGCGTTTGTTAAGGGTTGTCAAATGATGTTGTAGAGAATGAAACTCAAGTGAGTCTTTTTTTATCTGATCCCACCCGGTCTTTTCTCAGTCTAGGTTAAGAAAATTTATGATCAGTTTATTTGACTCAATGTAGAAGTTTTGGGGGTTTTTTTTCTTCACAGAACAAATTACCCACTGCATGTTCAGTTTAGTTGTTTATTTTGACATTGCCTAGATCTCAACTAATTTTTACAGGATAAACCCAAAACTAAGCAGTGATGGGAAGGAGTGAGGAAGTATATTTTTATGCTATACCTTGATTAAAAAGAACTGCTTTTCCAAGCAATCTAGAAAAAATATCTGCCTTTCAGAGAAGACATTTTTACAAACCACCACATGAGCTGGCTGCTGGTTGGCAAAGTTGAGGAACAAACACATCCAGGTCAGGATCTCCAGGCTGATGTGTGACTCACGACACTGTTGCTATTGAAAATGTTTGGGTTTTTTTTGATGGACAACTTGTCAAATAAGAATTCCATTATGATAGAGATCTGAATAAATATTTTCAAGACATAAATTGCACTGTGGCCTCTGGAATGAAAATATGGGAAATGATAATTTCTAGGTGCTCTCAATAGAATACTGGGTTATATGGGTAGGTTTATGGAATTCTCTAACTAAAATGTCCATTTGACTGAAATAAGAACTGTCATTTATTCAATTAGTGTTCTGGAATGTGTGATTAGAAAATAATACAGTAGTTTCAGTGGTGTTACACAGGCATGGAAACTCAAGAGCAATGCGGGTGGGGCAAAATGGATAGTGAGAGAGGAGGAAAAATACTGGTATTGAATTCACTGAGGAGAAGTAATATGGTCTCAAGACTTGGAGGTTGAGGTTGACATCTCAAGATGTCCCCACGATTGCTGCTGTGGAAAGTTGGCTTTTCATGCTGGGAACAGCTAGTGCTGCTGTGAGAGAGCTGTGCCTTTGGTGGCACGTGGTCCTTCTACGTATCTGTGTCCATGTGGCATGCTAGCCCAAGCCATGAGCCATCCCCACCTTCACCTCTAACAAGTGAACTGTGGATGCTCGTGCTATTTATTTGGGTGCTGCTACGGACTTTGCTTAGGCTGCTTTGCTTTAATGGCATCTGTGTAATCTCTGGGTGTGATTCTCCATTGATGGTCACAATTTCCATCCTTTGCCATAAGGTTAATATTTATATTCAGAAATATGTGCCAACCAGAGGGACCTGGAGAGGTGGGTCTGTGCCAACCTCATGG
>NW_010326756.1:11113-18891 GCF_000700745.2 Antrostomus carolinensis | reverse complement strand
GGTTGGACATTAGGAAAAGGTTCTTCAGGCAAAGGGTGCTGGAGCACTGGAACCAGCACTTCACCCCAGGGAGGTGGTCATGGCACCAAGCCTGACAGCATTTGAAAAGCATTTGGACAACACCCTCAGACACATGGTCTGAATCTTGGGATTGTCCTGTGCTAGGGCAAGAGTTGGACTTGATGATCCTTGTGGGTCCCTTTCAACTCACAACATTCTATGATTCTGTGATTCTATGAAAGTCTGCTGCAACTTTATGTGGAACATGTATCAAAGGCTACTTTTGTCTTGCTGGATTCAACGGGAATTTTGTCCTTAAATATAGTGGCAGCCTCACTGAATTCCTTCTGTTATAATTTATTCTTTAATGACTTTATGTCCAGAATTACTGAATGCCTCTTGCTTCCAGTGACTTAAATGTGAGCTGGCTGCTTATCACCCTTGGAAGGTGGGGTTCTTCGCTGCAGAAGATTCCAGTTTAAACAGACAGACATAATTGCTCAGAAACAATTTTTCCCTTGGCTCCCTATGAGACTGTCTTAAGTCAGGTTTGGTTTGGTGTGCTTCGATACAGAGGTGTGACAGTGCTTTTCACGTAATTGGGTTAACACTGAAAGCGTTGTCTGGTTTGATTAACATGGTGCAGTTTTTCTTTATCAGGTAGAGAACTGGTACAGACACAGAATCATTTTGACTACCAGAAAAATGTTCTTCAAGCAAATGGGTTTATCGGATACTTGATCAATCTTTCAAAATTAACTGTTGAGCAGAATCAGCACAGGCAATTGTGTTTCCTGTGGTTTTAAATAATGTATCAGAAAGGATCTTGACTTTTCAGAAATGCACAGCCTGTGTTGTTTTTTCACTTTGAAGACATGAGGCTGCTTTCCTGCAATGTGGATTCAAGTGTCTTGTGCAGGAAAGCAGGGCTGTGTGTGGTACACAACTGCTGGAATTGTTTCTTTTTTTAACTAAGAGATTGGCAGCCACTTGGATGAGTCACAATCATGAGCCTAATTTTAGCTGGTATGTGTGTATTGGGAGAACCTACCAGAGACAGTTGCATCTCGGGGGTTGAGAGAGGTGAAATGAATTTAGTTTTGGGGCTTCTTAGAAATCAGCTTTTGTGTCTGAATTCTGTTTCTTCTCTTGTGGTTTTGTATAGTCATATTATATGACCTTTCTGTTGGAATTCACCTAATTTCTTCACCTTCAAAGAGTTTTATCAGAAGGAAACAATCTAGAGTGACAACATCAATACTTTGATTGATGCTTGTTTGGTATGTGTGTGACTTGTGTTTGTCTTTTGAACATAATGAAGTCTACAGTTTAAGCTGTCTATAGTGCCTCAGTTAATTTGTTAATTTATCCACACGTAGCCTCTGCTGGTTTCCTCTAGCTGACATGGGAAATAGTAACCGGGAAGGTGTGGTAGTACGTAGTTTGGGGGGAGTTTAATATATGCAGTCAGAGCCCTCCAGTCAGGCTGCATAATCTCGCGGCCAGCCCTCATGCCACTGTTCAGTGGCTGCTACTGTTATTTTAAGGCAGTAAAGGTGTTCTGTTGAATACTGCATTTTGCTCTCTTGGTCCACCTGTATCAAAGTAACGCAACCTCTGGCAGGGGCTGGTTCCTGCTTCTGGCAGCCTGTTAGGAAAGCAACAGTGAACAGTGGTGCCTGCCTTTAAATGCTGCGTACCTGAGGAAGAAAAGGCATGTGCTTTTTATGGCATCTTGCTGTTCCCTAATGCATTTTTCTTGCTTCCTGTGAGACAAAGGTGTCAGACTGGATTGTTCAAGGAGATGGAGGCCAAGTTGTCATTTACTGCCGATGTTCAGCAAGCAGCCATTAGTGGTCCCCAAGTCCCTCCTCTGCTTTGTGTTCTGCTTAGCCTCTGTGTGCACCTAGGTAGTAAACTACCATATGTTGTTTATAGAGAATGCAAAGGCAGTGTATCATTTTCCACTTAATCAGGATGTTCCTAATCGGAAAATTGCCCAGAGAACTAATTAAAACCAAATGTACTCAATAACTACTGTTTAAGAGACACAGTAATTCTGCTTAGCACTAACATCCTCAGGTGATTTACAGGTACCTGGGCCACGTCCCATTTTTAAACTGAATGTGGCCTGGTTTTCCTAGGAGAGCTCTTACTTTTGTCTGAGTTACGATACAGGGAACGTCTGTACAAATAATTTCTCTCACTTCCTGATCCATATTGAAGCTCTGTCTTTTCTAGACCAGGTAGGCAGAGTGTCCTCCCAGTCGTTGCTGTGGCTGAGTAGCAAGCCCTGCTCCTGTTCCAGGCAGAGCCCCTTCTTCCATTACCTTGAGGAGTCTCAGGCTGTGGGGTGGTGGTGATGATGGTGATGGTCCCACTTAAGCTTTACTTATGCTGAGCATAAACACCTCCTGGCCCTGGACACGTGTTCCTGATTTGTGCTGCTTCTTGTGTTGTCCTGGCGAACTATTTGTTCAGCTGTGCAGCAGCTAAATCTGGATACTGATCTGGCTGAAAAATAACCCAGAGAAAGGCAGGAGAAAAGAAAAGAGGTGTCTCATCCAAATTGGTTTTCTAGCCTGGTTCACTATGTGGCTACCCAGACAGCTGTAAAAGCACAAAGAAGGGAGTGGTGGGAGTAAGTGGGTGAGGTCAGGGAGAAGGGAGGCTATTGAAGCCGGTACTGCTGCCAAAATGTTACTTGCCAAATTACTTCTCAGCTCCTCTGTTTTCTTGAACATTTCCTCACATCTGCTCTGTCACAGTAAACTCTTATGGATGTTACCACTTCTGCATAATAACATAACAGCTGTACTGGTTCAGACAAAGCCTTCATCTAACCCAATATCCTGTCTCCAACAGTGGCCATAATAAGCAGACCCAGGGGGTAAGAAAGGGACAGGCATGTCTGATACTTTCATGAGTGTTCTCTCAGCCTCAAACAATGTTTAGCTCAGGGGAACTCTTGAACCTGATATGGTTCACTTACACAGTAGGTCTCAATGGATCTCTTAAGTACTTTTCCAAATCAAAGGAAAAGGCCCCTGAAGGCCATGTAAAATCATGGTGTTCATGACATCTTCTGGCAAGGAGTCCCACAATTTTCCTACTTGGGATAAACATGAAGTCCATAAGGCAGGACAGACCTATAGTACCAACGTGAATGGGATTGGCACTGCACTGGAAGGTTGTAGGAACAGCCTAGGACTGACACACCTATGCTCAGTGAGTGTGCCCTCCAAGCCAGAGTGCCTCCAACTGCTCCTCCTGTTGGAACTGCCCCCTGGCTCACTGTGGCTCTCAGGCCATGTCTGGGGATTAATGGCCATGTTGGCATGAGCCAAGTAAGTGTGAGGCCCCTCAATGGCTCCCAGCACAGGCAGGTGAGTTCCAGTGCTTGGAGGTGTTCCCTGTCACTCTTTAATTTACAGAAGGAGGTGTAGCCATGATGCCTTCAGTGAAACGTGTGTGAACTAATATAATTGGGACATTCCTAGATCAGCATTTTTAACCTCTAAGGGTTTCAGGAAGATGATGATTTCCTAGAGGAGATCATAATGCTTATGTAGTATGCTTAAATGGATAATTCCATTGAGTTGGGTTTAATGCCTAGTCCAGTCATCTATGATTTATTGTCATTATTTTTATTAATATTTATTTTTACATAATATTGACTCACCTATGCAGCAGATAAAAATACTGGAGAAAAGGCTTCCCTGAAGAATTGGAAGTATCATGAAGTTGGTAACACCTGCTAGCTACTGCTCAGCGAAGATGAAATATTTTGATTGTCCAGTATGTGAAGGAAAGATGTGAAAGGACCCTTTGCATGAGCCAGTGAAAGGTCACTTAAGTTCTCAGTTGGTGTGCTCAGCTGAAGTGACCAGGAAGGAGAATCGGGATGCACATTATATGTTCTCTGAGGAGGATGGGTTGAGTTCATATCATATCTGAAAGCACACCAGCCAGCTGAAAAGCTTGCAGCCTGCATCAGTTTTGTGGACAAATGAAAGTTTTTTACATCCTAATGGTTGTCTGACTCCACTGGGATTCATACTGTATTATAAACTGGGTAACTCTGGATACCATCATTTTCTGTGCACATCTGTGCTTTGTGACAAGTCAATGAATTGCTGTGCTGCCCAAGAAGGGTGAATCCACTGGGACAAGGCTGTGTCAACAAACTAGGACAAATTTTAAATGTTTGTTTAGTGGTGTGTTTGATGGAGTTATAACTGTTGCTAGAACGTACAGACCCATTTACTGGGATGAGAGGGAAAACTCTACATCTCTCTTCACCTGATGTTCATCATGTTTCCTATGGTAATCTGTGCTTAGGCCTGCAAGGCAGTCCTGGTCGGTGCGGTGCTGCCTGAGACATCTCAGTAGCTTTGGCAATGAGGAACACATGGGCAGAGAATACAATTACCTGGTATTTATTTGCACATTAAAATCTTTTTATGAATAGGCTGTACATTCCTTTCTCCTGCCCCCTTGGGATGTGATTCCCCCTTTGTAAGATACTCACAACTTATGTAAATGATTGTGATTGCCAAACTAATCAAACGAAGGACAAAAGCAATCACAGGCGCTCATCTACCATCCCGCTTCCTGACTCCAGCCCCCACATTAGCTTCTACTTCATTAAAATATATATGACCCAATTCAAGAGCTAATTTGGACGAAACCATTAGGCTTCTGTCCTCATCACTGGTAGAAGTCTGAGGTTCATTTTCACACGCGAGTGAGCAGTTGCAGCATTAAGATGCATGAAGGTTATCGCTGTGTGTGTGCATATGAAAGGGAGAGGGAAAGTGGCAGACAGTGGACATACTGTAATATTTCTGGAGCGGCATCGTCCTAGGAGGTCTTATTTGTGCTCTACCTGTGGAATGCCGGGCAGGATATAAAAATGTATGGATGAGTTAAACACATAAAAGGAAAATTGAGCCTCTAAGAAGGGAGTGGCAGGATGCTCGTGTTGTAACTGTTGGGTAGCTAATACAAAAGTTGGTGATGGTCTCAGTGGAGTCCCTGCTGGATGATGTCTGGTTGGATCTCCAGAGGTGTTTGGACCAAGACCAGAGAATCTCTACACACTCTGCAAAGTTTTTTGGTTGTGCGTTTGTTGGGTTTTTGGGTTGGTTTTTTGTTGTTGTTGTTGTTTTTCTTTTCTTTATATTAGACAGCTGTTTTACATGCTTTAACTTCAAAAGAAGCCCTTAGCAGGCAGAGTTTGCAAAAGTACTCAGAAGATCTACAGATGCAGAATCTCAAGGTATTTTTTAATCCAGTAAATCCAAGTAATTTAGCCCAGTAATTTCCCAGGTTTGGGAAGGATGCTATGACTAGATTGTGTCAGTAATATCTACTGGCATGTGTGGCTGGCAGGGGTTTCTTCCCTGGAGCCACTATCTGGGATATCAGGTTACTCTCTGGACTGATGGATGAGTCATTAGAATCTCTGTTTTGTTTATGCGTTTTATCAGAGATCATCAGGCAGCCGTCAGTATGATCGACTAACTCCATGCCAAGTGTCAGGCAAAAGTAGCTGAAGTGAAGTAACACAAGTGACAGCTAAAGAATAAGCAACAATCTGTCTTTTCAAATGAGTTGTTCTGTTGGCAATTTGACAAATTGTACAGTGTAACTGAAAGTTCTAGTTAATGTGTTACATTATTTCAAAATTTCTGTTATGAATTGCTTACTTTTAAATTCTGCCAGAGAGAATGCTTAATGATATCACTACAAATATAATAAAATTGACATAGAAATGCCGAGACCGTGCAAGCCTTCTGAGATTTATTCCTAAATATACCTGCAAAGTCCTGTTTCAGCATTTTTTAAAGTAATTTGACATTTTTCCCCCTACTAAATAGAATGTAATAGTAGAGTTCTCAATAAAAATGGACAAGAAGGAAGAAGGGTGGGATTAGAAACAATTTGTTTGCCTGTAGAAAACCTCCTGCAAACTTTTGCTTAGCAGATTTATTTGGGTGCCATACCAACTGATTGATCTAATTTGTCTGCCTTGCACAGGTAATTAATGTTTTTCCCGTCCTAAGAAAACCTGACTTCGTTTTTCTGTGATCAAAATTTCTCTGGTTCTATGATAAGGATGATATTTTACTGGAACATGTAAATAAGGAGTATCTCCATGAACTCCAGTTTTGTTGTACAAATATACACCAGGAATGTTGGAAGAATTTTCTTCCAAACTTTTGTTTTTCCTGGCTGGTTAATGCCTTGGGAGAGCTCACAGCTCTTGTGATTGTCAGTGTTTCCTCATGGTTTTTTTCAAATTATTCTCATTCTATAAGAAAATGTGAATCATGGTTAATTGAGCAGTGGCTGTATTAATTTATTATGACCATATTTCAAGGTCGTATAATCTGTTTCTCACAGTCCGGACAGTCCTTGTCTTGTACATGGCTGGCTAATGATACAGCTTGTAAAAAGCTTGATTGGAAAAATTAAAATGTGATTTTAAACAATTGCAGTGTTACTGGTATATGTCCCTATAGGGATATCCTTATTCTACAATGATTTTTTTTTTTTTTTTTCCTTTTTTTCCAGACTGGCAAATCAGATTTTTGACTAATTTGAAATATTCTCCTCTGATTCCAGAGTAAACATCCCTGCATGAAGAGCTATTTGCAAGCAATCAAGTGGCCATATTTTAAAAACTTGCCGTGAAAGTGCTTTAAATGCCCTCGTTTTATTCTGCATTGCAAAGGACTAGGAGTGTACATTGTCAGCTACCATGGCCAACTGCGAGTGCCAAGTCAGTCAGATGTGATCATTAAAACTGTCCACTCTCCATTCAATCACTAATACTCTGTCTTCAGCTGAGATTGTTTAGGTGTTTGCAGCAGCTTAGGGTATTTAGGTGCTTTAGGTTTCCTGTCATGCTTGTTAGTCTGATTCAGTGTGAAGGCACACTGTTTCTGTTGGCAGGTACAGATGGTAGATTAAGCACCAGTTGTACGGCAGTACGTCTCCTGTTTGTCTTTGTCACTGCTACCAGCTCATGCTGTGCTGAAGGCTTGTCCAGGAGTCTCTGTGAGAGCAAGAGCAGACAGCAGGAACAGATTTTCATAACTATCACTTCTTTTCAGAGACCTTGCAAACAGCAAAGGTATTTTTTTGCAGATGGCATTCCTCAAGTTTTAATCTCATCCCTCCTGATGCTTAACTCCACGGTTGTTTGGAAGAAGTGTAGACTGCAGTTATCATCATTATGTTGAGGGCTGGGGCTGACACAGAAGATAGGGGAAAGCTCTTGATAGTTGCTGTGCCGAAAGCAAGTCAGCATCTTCTGAGTGTCCCTCTGGTGGGACTGGTACTCTTCCTGCTGTTGCGACAGCTTTCCCTCATGTTTTGGTCTGATTTAAGCACCTTTGGCATAAAGACGTGTGACTCTTCTAGCATAGCTGATGTGACCACGTTTCTTCTTCAAAATGGGTTGATGCTGGAGTTCAGATGGGGGCCAGGGATTTATGGCCTAACACAGATGAGAAGCAGAGACCATTTAAATAGAAGATTACCAGCAAGTTATTGCAGAGAATAAAACCACTGCTTGCCCTGAAGATATTTATCTGTTCTCTAATAGCTGAATTTGCAATGACATCTTAGTGCCTGCGGCAAGTAGTACCATAAGAACTTTTTCTTTCAGATACAGGCTTTGTATCTAAACCTTTAAAAGGCTGCGGTACCCGCAGAAGCTGGCGTATGTGTGCTGGAAGTGATGAGGCTGGGCTAACTTCAGCAAACCC
>NW_010326756.1:0-10860 GCF_000700745.2 Antrostomus carolinensis | reverse complement strand
GAGGAGAGGAGAGGAGAGGAGAGGAGAGGAGAGGAGCTCTAAACTCTTCCTACTCCCCTACCCTCCAGTCAGCGCATTTCTGTGCAGGGTTCTCTACCGATGGGAAGCTGGGGTTTTTTTTTGGGGATGTGTAACCTGCTGGCATCATTCCAGAAAGTGTTAGACATGACAGTGCTTTTGAGATCCGTCATGGAGAGCTGTAGGTGGAATCTCTTGGCAAGAGTTTAAAAAAGAAAAAAAGACAATTGCCCTAACCTTGCTTCTCCTCCCCAATTTAAAACAACTTGTATGTTGGCATTTTCTCTTCCATTTTCAGAAGGGTGAACACTAATCAGAGGTGAAGATGATAACAGTTGATGGATTTACTTTTGTTATGTAGTGAGTGTTGTATTATCCTTTTGTTCTGTGATTTATGGTTAAAAATAAAACTGCCGACAGTTCTGAGAATGCAGGGGAGGCTTGGCTAACATACATATTGAAAGAAAAAATACATAGATGAAAAAAAATTACATTCTTTATTAGTGAGTATGTTTCTTTCGGTCTAATTTTTCTAAGGCAGATAATAAAATTATATTATCTAAATTCAAACAACTATATTTAAAATATTTTATTACTTTGTTGGCTGCTCCCTTTTTTTACTATATTTCCCCAGACTTTTGAAACACAGAGGTCATCTTCTTAAAGAATCCCACCATTGCCTTAGTTTGCAAATTAGCTCCTTGAAATACCAGCTGCATGTATTTTGCATTTAATAAATTAATTTATTAGGGAAGCAAGAAACTGATTATTCAATTACTGTGCATCAGGCACCAAACATCCTAGTATGTTAGATGAAGCATGAAGCTGATCAATAAAAATCTATTTCATCAGCATTTCTCGGCAGTGAAATAGCTGCTTGGAAACAAACGAAAGTACACACATGCAAACCCCTTTCTCCTCTAAATGTTTTCAGATAATGTGACTGAAACATGAATGTCCTGTGCAATAGATCTGTCTATAATCAAGGAATTTGTTATATTTGAAATGCACTTTGCATTTCTTTCCTCGGAAGAAAGTTTCATACATGTTTGTTTGTATTATATATGTATGAGATATATGGATATGGTAAGAAACACATTATGAAATCTACATGCAGAAAAATTTTGTGTATCTTAACATTAAAGCTGTTCTGAACACTGGCAACAGTCCAGAATCAAAACTGTCCTGGTTTGTATGTATCTGCCTGTTTCCTTCTTCTTAAAGATCCTTTAAATCTTTGCTTGAGAGCAGGCTTTTCCAGATAGTTTATAGAGGGTGCTGCCAAACTCTTCTTGCAGTGGACATATTAGAGGCCACGCAAAACAAAACAAGCTTCTTCACTGGGAATTTATGTGCAGAGTGATTGCTGAAGACTTTGCTTACTTTATTTTGGGAGGCGTGTCAAAAATGTTCCTGTTGATGGAATGGATCGTGTCTTACTATGTACTGCATAGTAAGAATAACAACATATATCTGTTTTGGGATGTGGGCAATAGAATATAATGACCCTGTCGCCTTGGCATCAGCTTTCCTAATGTTGCTCCATTTGGATTCTAAATATGCGAGCATCATAGCATTGCTTGCTGTTGTAACTGTCTACAAAATAATGAATGTGCTGGGCAGTAATGTAATTATTGTGCTTTTGTTTGCATATTTGCTTAATCATCTTCAATTTGGATTCTCCAGGCCAATTTCTACACTTTTCTCAGTAAGTCTCAGACCTTCAGTCTTTGACAAATATTGAATGTGGTATACGTAGTCTACTGAGATTAAGGAGATGACGGTGCTCTTATTCTTGTGGCTTCAGTGGAGTTCCTTTCCATTTACACCTGAATAACTAAGATCAGAGTCAGGTCATTGCTGTTTGGAGCCCTATTTTTTTCTTTTTTCATTAGTCGAATACATCTAATGATATTCACCTGCTTGAAAAATTTCAAGGGAGCCAAAGTAAGTATTGCTTGGTGGTTTGGGAGTCTTTCCTGTCTTTGAACAGTTTTATTTTGAAAATAAAATTGTGGAAGCTAATTTTAATGCATTTTGCAGAACTACTTATGATCTATGGTTTACGTTACTGGTACACCATCTTCCAGCTTGAAATCTCCCAGCTAGTCCTGGGAGATGTTCTAACAGTAGAAGAGTCTTTATCCCTCTGTCTATGAACCTGTAAAAACTACTACCACCACAAGTCTACACAGATGAAGGAAGCAAAGCAAGTTAAACTCAAGGCAGATTTATGTCCCTCTTCAGCCGAACGCTTCGGCATGTATTTGACTACAGACATGGGTTTAATCCATTCTTAGTCAAAAAGTCACTTAAGCACATGACTATGTCCCACTGTATTACCATGAGAGGTGACTGTGGGCGTATGAGCTTTGCTGACTTGGAGTCTATTCCACACGTAAGTGCAAGAGTCTGATAGTGGTGTGTGACGTTTGTGCCATGGTAGCTAGGTATAAAGCCACAGACTAAGGGTGAATCATCAGCATCACCACAGCAACAAATTTCTTAACACTCAAAACCTTTGTCTCTTGTGAGACAGAATGTGACCTTGGGAGAGCGGTAAGGAGGTTTTTATTGGAATGAACTGAGCAGGGAGGCTTGCACGTGTTGAAGTTCAACCAGTAATCTTGCTTTGCTTTGCGCAGGAGATGTCAGTGTGGACTTCAGCTCTAGCTGCCTCCCAAATGCAGCCCTGGTGCTGTCATGCACCTGCTGAAAGCTGTGGCCATCCCCGCACTGATAGACGTGCGTGGAGAGAGGCACCGAGTAACTTGCTGCTCCCTGGCACCTGTCTGCAATCCAGAAAGGAGGAGACTTTGTTATACCCACAAACATTTGTGTGTTAGCAGCAGTTATATCTAACTGTGCCATGTAGGGCCATCCATGAAATCCAATTACTTGATATACCACATTCTCAACTGCTGAGATTCAGTACCTGAATTAATTACAACAATGTAAACCAGCCAAGAGAAGGACCTATCTTCCTATGTGTGTTTTCCATTCAGAGAGTTTGGTCACTTCAGATGCAGACATCTGAAGTACTTTTTTTTTTGTTTTTAATAGCAACAAAAAATGATTATATTGAGAGAATGCAAATGTTCAGAATGAACCATTTTTCACCTGTTTTAGAATTTGAATGATTGTACCAGAAGCGGAGGCTTGTATCCCTGCCAGTCTTCAGCAGGGCGATGAACTTCCTAGAATTAATTTTGTGTTGTCCTGTTCTCCTCACTAGCATGTGTACAAATGTTTCTGGGAGGACTCTACAAAGAAAATATACTTTTTGGTTCTTTGCATAGTGATCTGTAGTCAGTCTGAGATTCCTTGTGGCGCATAGTTTGTCAGACACCTGTCAGTCATGTAATATTCTCTGCTTTGTTGGATTCTCAAAAAAGGCATAGGATTCTGTTTTCAACTTGGTGCTTTAAACTGATTTAATAACCATGATGAGTCAAATGTTTTATGAGGCTTTTTTGGCTTGCATATACTTTTCTTGATATGGATGAAAGCACTTGAAGTTGAACCCAGAGCAAGGGTCAGAAGAGGGGTTACAATGAGATGACCATCACGGGAGTCCTTTTTCCCCCCTATAGTATTTATTTTGATTATAGAGCTCTTGATGATGGCAGAGGAGAGATTCATGGCTGCTTGCAAGCAGGAAGGCCTTGCAGGCATAGCAAGGTTTGGTGTCTGTATGAAGAATTGGCCAATATTCTTTAGTTTATTGTGATAATTATGGGTTGAGTTTTTTTCTGTCCTGAAAAACAGCAGGAGGAAGAGAATATTAAAAACTATACTGAGAAGATACCACAGTGATGATACCTCAGTTGCTGGCTCTTGGAACTGCATGCCTTCTGTTCTCTACCTCAACAAGTTTATTTGGATGCAGTGGAGACAATTCTAAATTAGAAAAAAAAAAAAAAAAGAACCAAAACTGAATGACTTTGTTGTTGAATGGGGGGAGACAGAAGACAAATGTCTGGCCAGCTCATATTTATCTTTGCTTAATGGCACTCTTTGTCCTGGCAGTTATCCTGTGCATCTGACTAGGCTCATTTTCCAAAATTTATATCCATCTCTAATCGGAAGTTAATGTGGTCTAGTGATTCCAGTTCTGATTCTGTGCTCTCTTAATTAAATTACTTGAGACAGTTTGAGGTGAACAGAGCCAGTGCTATCCAGAAGTTGTGACCTTCTATCCATCTTGCAGGAAGTAAATGCTATTCCGTGGGTGTCCCCATGAAGAATAAGGAGCTTCCTTCCCAGATGAAAATTGTTCAGTTTAATGGTTTATGTTTACATCAGTCTCTGTTAAACTTACACTAAGTTTTCCTGCACGAAGAGTGCCAGCTAGTGCTGAGAAGCCTTTCCAAATGCTCTGCCCAGCACTTCCAAACGAACTCTGTTTTTAATATGATACAGTCTTTGGGGTTTACAGACTTAACAGGCTTCAGCTGGCTTTGGCCTGGCAGTACTTCTGCAGTGTAAGTGCTGAGCACGTCAGGTCTGCATTTTAGTTCTGGGAATAAGATTTTATCCAACTTGCAAATTCTTAGGGTTTGCTTACTGACTATATTTATAGTTGATATTTTGAATTTTTATGTGTTGGATGTGTTACACAGTGTGGTTGCCCTCTATGACTAAATATTTGTAAAATTTGGTATCTATCATAGCTATTTTTTTAACCAGTAAAAAAAGGAACACTTTCATCACTTTAATTCCTGAGAACATTCTCTTCTCTGTTAATGGATGTGATGTAAAGGGTGGAAAAATCTATATGGTACAAATCTGTTAGTACAAAAATGCACAGGAGATTTAGAGAACGTATAAGAGGACATTTTCCCCAGGTAATACAGCCTGTGGCTTGTTACTCCACAAAGAGTATGATGCGTTAACTGAACAGCGCAAGAGAAACACTTCCAATGTAGTTTTTGATCATTTGAACCACTGAAGACCCTTATGAATGCTGGGTCTTGAAGAAATAGATGACTTTTTGTCTTGAATTAACCATTACATTTGTAGTTCAGCAATATTTAAATACTGCATAAACTCTCAGAGCTTTCATTTCTCTTCTGATGTACATATTATAGTAATTTTTTTTGAAGTAGAGTATTCCTTTCCAGTCACAACAGAAAGATTCACGTTTAATTCCTGAAATGTACATTTCTAGGTGCATTCCTGGAGATGTGGCAAATGTGATATAACATTATGGGTTTCTTTTCAGTCCACATGATTAATTTTTTCTCATGATACGGATACAACTCAAGATTTATCAGTTTCAATTTATCAGGTCAATAATAGCCTTCTCTCAGAGGTAATATATTGAGCTCAACAGACAGCAGCCTTTTAACATTTCTGTCTTCTAAATTACTATTTACATGGAGATGAGTCAGTGGAATCAGTTGGATTCACAGTTTCTCAGGTCTTCAGAATGGAAGACACTAGAGGAAAATAAACTTCTGATTGTCTTCTGAGTCTAATCAACAGTGGTGGGTTATTCTCTGCCTACACTAATATATCATAAGATGTTCTTTGCTGTCCACAAGCTAATAAATTGTACTGTGTACTATCAGGGAAGTGTAAAATATGACCTCAGGAATTTGATATCCTTTTATGTTGAGGGCTAGATAAGACATGGGTTCTTTATTTACGGTGAGGATTCAGAAATAGTTTCATATTTAATGGAAGCTATTGATTTACTCGGGTTTTTTATTCTATCCTGAGGGGCTGGAAAGAAGAGTGCTTTTGCTCATGCATAAAGTAACAGCAAACAAAATTTTCAAATCCTAGGCACATCTAAAAGTTCATCCCTAAATCAGCATAATCTAGTTGGTAGTCTTTGGACTATGTCTGCTGCTTTCTTTCCCGGAGACAAATCAGAGGAGATGGGGATTAGCACCTCCTGTACATGGAAAGACACTCAGGTGTGTTACTCCTGCCTCAGCCTGGCTTATGAGAAGACCCCAAAATCTGAGATATGTAGTCCCTCTTACATATGAGGTTTTATCCCTTCCTCTTAAATAACCAAGTAACCTGATCTATATCGGTGTTAAGCAGCTGTAGCCTCTGAGGTTTCTCACAAGTTTCATATGTTTCATGTGTTCTTTGTATGTGCTAATGCTAAATATTGTCTACTTCCTTGCCTTCTTATATGTTGATATGCAAGGTGACAAGGTAAGTTGGAAAAATTGAACTAATATAAAATATTAATTGTTTGAAAAAATAATTTAGAGGACTAACTCTTTTATGCTCATTATCCAAAAAGGAATATTTCAAATATATTCATCAAATTCTATGTGAATTTTGCAAAACAAAGAGTTGAATTTCTTTCACTGAGTGTTGACAGTTTTCTGTAGTTTCACTTAATTCTTTTAAATGAATGTTCTGCTTTGTGCTGTACCTGAACTCTATAAACCTCACTGGGAATTTGGTCCATTCATGGAACACACTTTTAATTTTTTAGGCAGCCTGGTATATTCTTAAAAAGAAAACTTCAAGATATCTGTGAAGGATTTGGTATGTATTGAATGAGTACATGATTTGTTTACTGCAGAAAGAGAAGAACTGATTTGTCTTGTGATCTGTACAAAAACTTGCAGTATGTTAACAAGGTTGGGATATTGTTGCTAGCACATATTGGAGGAAAGCCAAGCTTTGCTTGTATTTGGCTTAAATTCTGGTAATTTTTGATAATTTCAATTAAATTTTTCAGTTTATGTAATTCCATAATGCCTTGATAATGCAGAGGCCTGTGCTGCACACCTGCAGTGTCAGCTTCATGTAATAGCTGCTATTTGGGAGGGACACAATAGAAAATAGCAGAATAAGAGAAGAGTAGAATATAAACTCGCTGGTTTCACCTGGTGGTTACACCAAGAGTTTTACAGTGTACTTGTTCTCTAATACATTTCTGTCACGCGTTTTGTCAACACCCTCAAATAAACATCATAACATTTTGGAACAGTAAATGATTAATTTCTACTAAAACAGCAGTTGGGGACATCTCCCATTGTTTGATCTCATGTTGGGAGTGCTAGCTGCACTTGAGGCATGCCTGCTGCTGCTTTCCACGCTGTTTCAGGTCTGTGGTTTCTGTCATTCAGGATCTGGTACCATCCAGATGCAAAGGCATATGGCCCAGGGTGAAGCAATATTTAAAATACCAGTTTCAGAGCATGAGCATGAGTTGTCTCTTATTTTTCTTGAGTAACACTGAGGTCTTTCAGTGGCTTCTGTTCATTCAAAATAACCATTTTCTTCTTTAAGGAACAGAATTACTCAATTGCCATAATGCTTCTGCTGGGTTTGCTGATGGGGTGCTGGTGTTTTTGTAAGGGCTGTGGTTGGAAATGTGCCTGCTTCTGTCTTGGGCAGCTTCTTAGTGGAGGTGCTGCCTAGCTGTCCAGAATGGAAAATTGTAGAGGGGGGAATTTTCTAGTGAGTCATAGATATTAATGTAGATACTGATTTTTATTTTTTTTTCTCCTGGCTGTCTCTACTAATTATCTGATAGGGAACTACCCAACCAGAAGGCCAGGCTGCTGCTTTCTAAGCTTAAGATACTTTCATTGTTGGAATCTAAATATAAAGCTGCAATCAATAGGATGATCAGTTTTCTGCAAGCAAAGGGAGCATAGCGTATGTAATAATCACTTTGTGTATATGTAGCTTGTTAAAGTGATTAGAAAAATGATGGCATCAGCCTTTTTATTACAGCAGTTGGATTAGTTAGGGCTTCAGCTTGCAATATTATCTCAGAGGCAGCAGATAAAGCAGCTGTTATGGAAGCTTTGCTTGTTCCCGTTTACAAGGAGCTCGCCCCGGTACTTGTTTGTTTTCCAGCGTGTGAGGAAAAGGCTGAAAGCGTAAAGCCACTAAGTGGCCAGAAATGATACCAGTCTATTATAGTTTTCATGGTTCATATTTTTTTACTATGCTGTAAGTAGTTAATCCGAGCCACCCATGGAAACACACATAAACTACGTGCCTCCCATGCTATAGTGGATGCTACTGTTTGCCTTCAGCTTTCTCAAGTGATATATTGGTCCTCATCAAGTAGCCTTCTCTGGTGCTGAACAGTCCTTCCTTGTACATAATCCCGACTCGGCAGGACTCTCTGGAGGTACAACTTTATGTGGGGGAGAACTTGAAGAGTCGGGTTGTGATTTCTGTTTTAACTTCCCAGGTGCATGGATTTCTACTGCTTATTGGTCAAAGGCAGTAGAAATAAATATAAGCATGCCAGGGTTAAGACATACAGACAGCATGCATTGCTTCCTCTCTTTGGGCATATGTGATTTGAAGGGTACAGTTTCAAGTTTGCTTGGTTTTTAGGGTGGGTATTTTTTTTTTAATCTTACCTTCTTAAATCCTCTCAGGATTTGAATTGAAATTGAAATTTCAACTACATTGAAATACATGTAGTTTCATTTTCAAAGGCACTGAATAGTGGATCTCCTGACATCAAACACTGAGTACTTTCAAAGATTTATAGGTAGAGATTTAGAAATCCAATTTAGTTTCCCACAAAATATGAAGCTTAAGATGTTTACTAAACTTTATTTTAAAATAAGTAAGAATATCAGTATGTATTCCTATCAAGATCATTATTTCTTTGCCTTCACAAGCATATGAATGAAACATTTCTTTTTCCACTTGTGGTGATGATTTTTATTGATGCTTCACCTAGAAAAAGTTTACCCCAAAATGTAGTTTGCATTTGGAATTAAACAGCAGGCGTCGGCAAATTTCTTTTGACAAGGACTTTAATATTTGGCATCCAGCCATTGAAAATAACACGATCCTTGCTGCTTCGCTCAAAGCTGCATTGTTCCTCAAGAGCAGAGCTATCGTGCAAGATCATGGAAAATGAGGGAATTGTAGAGGCAGCTTTGTTAAAGGTTTTGCAAATTTAAGACAAGGCTTTAGAATATTTCTGAAATTAGTAAGAAGCATTCATGTACTGGTGAGATGTGTTTGTGTAGACTCCTGTTTGCCATGTGTGTCTTCACAGTCACATACCTCGCGCTAAATGTAGACAGGTACAGCTGTATCAGATCTGTACAGGAACAATAGTCCACTGTCAAATTTGCTTCAGTAAAAATGTTGGTATTGTTAATTAAAACTAGGAGGCTTCCCTTAACAGTTATGGCACTCAGCGGAAGAAAGGTGAATTTAAAAATAGCTTGGACCTAACCCATATAAAGACTTGCATAGCTCAGCGTCAACATCTTGAACTGTATTAGGGTTAACAGGGCAGGTACAGGGTCTGAAATATTGTGGTCCGTGTGGATGGCTGCTTTCTCCATTGCTTGCAACTCTTGAGTAATCTACAGCTGCTCCGTAAAAATCAATACAGTAATCCAGTCCAGAGGTCCTAGGGTGTAGCAGCAGTGGCAATTATGCTTTGACAATAGACTTCTAAAGTGTGTGGTATGGCTTCATTACAGTGAATAACTTTAAACATGCTACCAGTTTTCTGGGGTTCCTCTGATCAGGGCTGAGCTGGAGCAGAAATCTTAAATCAAGACAGCTGCTCTATTTGGGCAGTCCAAGCAAATGGGTCTTAATGGTGGCAGCTAGCGTGGTAATGAAAATATGTAACACCTATTGCTTGGTGTAGCAGAGCTTTGGATACCATAAAAGGTTGTCTTCAGATGAGGAAGGGGATTAGGATTAGTTTAAGGTGGACAGAGTAGATGGTTAAAGAAAATTATCCACTCCATATTTCAGAGGAACAACAAAGATTTCAGATTACTTTGTGCTGCCTTTGTTGCCTTTTTTGTTGTAGACATTTGCAAAGATTACTTTGGATGTGTGCAAAACAATAAAGAAACTTGTAGTTTATGCAGACAAGCAGTCTAGCTTGCACATTTACCTGAGATAAAGAAGATATTTAAGTCGTTAAGGAAATGAAAAAATAATGATAGAAATAAGCCCATATAGACACATCATTATTGTATTTGATCTTCTGCCAGATACAGCCCTTGGAGTTGTAGTTTTCTGCTGTCTTCAATATACAGATGTGGTCACTGAGACAGTTGGTCAGAGTTGGAAGTTTGTTAAATCAGAACGCAGTGTTGCCTGTTGAGGCTTGCAGTCAAAGAGTACTCTACCTCCATCAATCAGCCCAGGATGGATGGCTGTGAAATTGGATCTCCAGCCTCGCTGAGCCACACTGGAGTGGGAAGGGTGTGGGCAGAGGAATTATGCTCTGGTTTGGCTGTACCACTCCAGCGTAGCCCCAGGGCTGCTGCCACCATCCCAGTGGTCTCTCTTGTGGCTGAAGCCTAACTGGCTCACCCTTGAAGAATTTAAGATAAAGGAATGTATATTCTATTCTGAAGAAAAAAACAAATGCTTCTATCTGTCAGTGCAGTGTGTGTAACAGGCCTTTTCTGCTCTAAGTTAGCTTTGGATCCAGATGGGAATTAAAAAGTTCAATCTCTTGCAAAGTAACCGTCGACAACGACAAGGTGCTCAAACAGACATCTCTCTATTTCTCTGAAGTGTAATCTATCAATAATTTTTCAGCCTCTTTCTTTGCTGTCATGAGATAATAGCAAATTAATTGTAGGTCTGTACATCAAACTTTTTAAGTGCGTGTGTGTGCTTCTCTGCAAAAATAGGTTTCAAATGGCTTGGAAATTGTACTTCTAGCGAGTACTCTCCTTCACCAATAACACTTTGTGTCTTTATAAAGTCATGAACAAGAATTAAATTTGGTTGTAAAATTAGTTTTTTAAAATTAGCAATTGTTAACAGAGAAGGATGGCTCTTAATGAGCCAAAGGGTGAGCTTCTCTACACTAAATGATGAGGTTCAACAAGAGCAAGTGCAGAG
>NW_010326755.1:0-1714 GCF_000700745.2 Antrostomus carolinensis | reverse complement strand
GATCTGGGACACAAGGACATGGGATCCGGGATGCTCAGCTGTGGGATCCAGGATGCATGGACATAGGATGTGGGATGCAGAGCCCTGAGATCTGGGATGCTCAGCTGTGGGATGTGGGATACAGGGACATGGGATGTGGGATACATGGACATAGGATCCAGGACACAAGGACACAGGATCCGGGATGCAGAGCCCTGGGATGTGGGATGCACGATCATGGGATGTGGGATTCTCAGCTATGGGATCCAGGGTGTGTATCGTGTCCACGGGATGTGGGATGCGTGGCCATGGGATGTGGGATGCGTGGCCATGGGATGTGGGATGCTCAGCTGTGGGATGTGGGATATGTGGCTGTGGGATCTGGGATGTGCAGCTGTGGGATGTGGGATGCTCAGCTGTGGGATCCAGGATGTGCTGTTGTGGGATCTGGGATGCTGAGCTGTGGGATGTGGGATGCTTGGCCACGGGATCCGGGATGTGAATCCCCAGGATCCAAGATGCACAGACATGGGATGTGGGATATGTGGCTGTGGAATCCAGGATGCTTGGCTGTGGGATCTGGGATGCAGAGCCGTGGGATCCAGGATGTGGCAGCCACAGGATCCAGGATGCTCAGCTGTGGGATCCCGGATGTGGGAGGCCCAAGGTACTCGCACGCTTTTTTTTCCGGGATGCTTGGCTGTGGGATCTGGGATGCAGAGCCGTGGGATCCAGGATGTGGCAGCCACAGGATCCAGGATGCTCAGCTGTGGGATCCAGGATGTGGCAGCCACAGGATCCAGGATGCTCAGCTGTGGGATCCAGGATGCTCAGCTGTGGGATGCTTACTCAAGGGATGTGGAAAGTGCAGCCACGGGATGCGGGATGCAGAGCCACGGGATCCAGGATGCTCAGCTGTGGGATCTGGGATGTGCAGCTGTGGGATGCTGGATGCAGAGCTACTGGATCTGGGATGCACGACCATGGGATGGGGGAATATTCAGCCACGAGATCCAAGACGTGCAGCCACGGGATGTGGGATGCGTGGCCACTTGATCCAGGATGTGCAGCCCTGGGATCCAGGGTGTGTAGCCACAGGATCTGGGATGTGTGACCGTGGGATCCGGGATGCTCCACTGTGGGATCCAGGATGCTCAGCCATGGGATCTAGGATGGTCAGCTGTGGGATGCTCCGCTGTGGGATCCAAGATGTGCAGCCACGGGATCCGGGATGCTCTGTCATGGGATGCAGGATGCTCGGCCTCAGGATGTGGGATGCTTGGCTGCAGGATGCAGGACTGAGAGCCATGGGATCTGAGATGCTGAGCTGTGGGATCCAAGATGTTCTGCCCTGGGATGCAGGATGCACAGCCATGAGATCCGAGATGCTCGGCCATGGGACGTGGGATGCACGGCTGCAGGATCCATATTTGGCTGCAGGATCCAGGATATTGGGCTCTGGGATCCATGATATTTGGCCATGGGATCTGGGATGTGTGGCCAGAAGATTTGGGACGCTTGTCCATGGGATCCTTGGCCATGGGATGCTGGAGGCTCAGCTGTGGGATCCAGGATGTGCAGCCACGAGATCCAGGATGCTCAGCCATGGTGTCTGGGATGCTCAGCCACAGGATCCAGGGTGCTGAGCTGTGGGATCCGGGGTGCAGGATGCTCAGGATCCGAGGTGCTCATCCATGGGATCCAGGATGCAGGATGCTGAGCTGTGGGATCTGGG
>NW_010326754.1:113948-115334 GCF_000700745.2 Antrostomus carolinensis | reverse complement strand
CTCGCATCCCGCGGAAAGCTTGGTGCGGAGGAAGGGGAGGGGGGCGGTGTGGGGTGTGTGCGTGGGAATAGGGAGGTCCCGGGGAGCTCCGGGCTCCCATCCCTCCGCCGAGCATCTTCAGGGGAGAGCCGGCGAGCCGTGATTCCCAGTTGCCCGTCCCGTTTGCGGCACTTTGCGAAGTTGTTGTCGCGGTGGGGAACTGTCCGTCAGCCGCCCCGGCTGCCGCGGGAAATCGCACGGGTGACAAAGGCGGCCGCTGGGGGGTGGGGGCGGGTGGGGATAGTGGCTGCTGGAGTGTGGTGGCTGCTGTGAATAGAGGGAGGGAAGGCAATTAGCTGCCGTGTTGTTGGGGCTTTTTACTTGTCAAACTGGAGCCTCGTTGCTTTTGTTATGGCCGTGTAAAGGGAAATCGCGGGGTTTTGTTTTGGTATTAAGGGCCTTAAAGGTTGCTGGCTGACACTGTGCAGGCGAAGGCCAGAGCAGTGCGGGCAGAGGGGGGACGGGGCTCAGGCGGACAGCGAACGCACAGATTTCCCCCCTGCTTCCTTCCTCTGCCCCTAAAGTTGGTTTGGGGTTTTTTTTTCCCCCGGATCCTGGGTGCCACTTTGCATTTTGTTTTTTGTTTAGTCCACAGCCTTTGCAGATTAAACAGCCGCCTAAAAAGCAAGTGTGGAACCGCTCAAAGTCACCCTGTGTGAAACAGTTTTAATTTTTTCCTGTATTTATTTAGTCCTGTCGTTTCGTTCTTGGGGGGTGAGGGGGGATGAACTCCCTCCCATGAGTCACCCAGGTGTGTGCAGGGATGACAAGTGTTTGTGATGGGTCTCCTTCAGTGCCTCGTCTGCAGCAGCATCCATCCCACATGGCGATTGCTCTCCCTGTGTGCAGCATCCATCAGTACGAACAAACTCGCTTAGAAAGTGAGGAGGGGAAGAACGTGGCCACCGTTTCCTAATTATTCCCCGTTAACCACCCCTTGTGGCTTTTGCCCCTGTTGCAGAGTAACTACTTTGCAACTTTCGGGAAAGGGATAAATAAGAGATGAGAGGTTGACTCTTGGCAAACTCAGATGCTGCAGTTTGCCCTCGGAACCCGGCTCAGATTTAGGAAGCGGGCGTCTTGCGATGCTCATAGGCAAGAGCGAGGCGCAGAGGAGAAGGCTTCACCCTGTCTCGGTTCAGCGATGCTCTCTGGGTACACCTGTTCATCCTCACTTAGGAGCAGCTTGGGAAAATACAATAGCCAGGGCACTGTAAGGTTAGCAGTCTTGAAGCTCTTGCGTTGCTTTTACAGTGGGCTCAGTGGTTTACAGAAATATTAAATACTAAAGGAAAAGGAGGTGTGGGGAAAGACCAGAGCTAATGGTGAAGGTCTGCCAAATGTCAC
>NW_010326754.1:113169-113915 GCF_000700745.2 Antrostomus carolinensis | reverse complement strand
CTCCCCCCTAAGAAATTTGTTTTGAGGGATTTGACAATCTTGCAGATAAAGTGACTGCTTGCTACACTTAACTGATCATGCTCCCTCACGGCCGGCCGGCGTTTCCTCGCTGCACTTCGTAATACCTGTGCAACCTGGGCTGTAGTAGCTTTGTCATTGATTTCCAAGGTAACTGCTTTTTAGCTCTTCTGAGCAGATGGGGGGGAAGTCTTTTCCCCACTCCCTGGAAGGATGATGATAAAGTGCTATATCGGAAAAGAGAGGAGGCTTCTCTAAATTTTGATAACTGCAGCTGACAATTTAGAAATAAGACACTTCTCACAGCCAACATGACAGTGGATTTTGAGTATTCAGAAAACACCAGGCCAAAAAACTGGAGACATCTTGATCTTTTAAGACAGCTTTTTCAGTACTTTAAGTGAAAGGGGGGGAAGCGGGGAAAGAAAAAGAGAAAAAAGCTGGAAGGAAAATAATACAAAGCCAGCACAATTGGCATCTAGACAGTAAAGAAAAAAGTTTTTGAGGTTAAGAGAAGGAAAGACAAAGCTGTTATGTACCCGAGGGATGCAATTTTAGTGGGAATGGAAGATCTGAGTGGTAAAGGAGGAGCGCTTGCCTCTGGGTTCTCTCTCTTCCAGCAGTTCGGCTGCTGGCATCTCAATTTGAATTGCTGGGTGAGTAGCACTTTTTGTGTGCGCGCTTTCCGTCTTGACCATTGAACTTCTGATGTGACTTCTGTCCCTCTC
>NW_010326754.1:112858-113138 GCF_000700745.2 Antrostomus carolinensis | reverse complement strand
AAAAAAAGGCGGGGAGGGGGGGGAAGAAATCAAGCAGGCATCTCCAGCTGTGACCTTTGTTAGCAACGTTGCTTTTATTTATTTATTTTGTGGTAATAATCTTTTTTAGTAGGGGGAAGCGCGACTTTTCGATGACACTTTAATTTTCCAGCAGTGGCGAGGAGCGAGCGGCAGAGCCGGCGCTGTTTTGTCGCGACACAATGGTGCAGCGGGGCAGAGTTGTTGCACTCCTCCTCTTTGCCCTTCCCTCCGCCTGATTTTGGGGTTTGGTTTACGGAAA
>NW_010326754.1:109375-112773 GCF_000700745.2 Antrostomus carolinensis | reverse complement strand
GGGGGGATGTGTTTCAGAGCTTGGTGTGCAGCAGGTTTCAGGGGCTGATTTCTGGATGCTGAACAATGGTTACCAGCGAGGGAGAAGCGTGTGCGCGTGTATTAGCTGTGCGTTACATCCGCAGCCGTACATTCACACAGCGACCATGACATCACTAGCTTTTCTTTTCTTTTTCTCCTTTGGGGCGGAGGGGGCCACTTCAAAGCTTTCTTCAGTTCAGTACGATATTTCCTTAACTCTGAAACCATGAAGGTAAAAATGTTTGGGTTTGTTTTTTTTTTTTAAGGAGAAAAAGTTGGTTAGTAGCAGGGCACATACGTTACAGTTGAGGGGCTTTAGAGATGGAATGGTTTAACTCTTGTCATACACAAAATTAGATTTGTTTATTTAAAAAAAAATCATTAAAAATAGTATGTAGTAGTTTTTAATTGGGTGCTTGTGATCCTGTGTTTGGTTGACAGTTAAATTTTCTGAATTCTTCAGAAAGCTCAACTGTGATGTAAAAGATGAAAATTTTAGGGGCACTACATAAAAATTATTTCATCCAGTGATAAAGGAATATGGAAAATAATACTGAATGTTAATAAAAAAGAGATAATGTGTTTTGACACAGTGGCTCCATGTTCGTTCTCAGAAGTCCATGAGGCTTTTTTTCTCCTATTAATATATATTACAGAAAGTACAACTACCCGTCAGCCAATCGTGTGTATTTGCCCATAATTATACATAGAAAAGAGAAACATATTTAAGAATTTTAGAAAGCATTGCATTTTCGCTAGAATTTTGTGGGAATCTTGAGTTTTCTGCTGTTTTCTTTTCTAACTCTGCCAAGCTTGCTGAGAGAACCACTTGATCCAGGAGGAGGATTTCTGTCACTTCAGTACTCTGTAATACCTTTGCCTGGGTCGCTTAGTTAATTTATTTGCCTTTTCTTGTATAAAACAACGGATAAAATTCTGTAGAATTAATCTAAAATGAATTAATCTAAAAGGACAGCGATTTAGGTGTTTTTTCTTTCGCTGCATGTTGTTGCATGCACAGGTTTTACATGGCTGGTGGTGAGATCTTGTAAGCGTTTTACCTTTAGAGGAATTCTTTTTATTGAGACTGGGGGTGAAAGGCCTGACAGAGCTGTATAACTGTGCCTGTTTCTTTTCTTCCAAAATATTTGCAAGGTGTTTTCAGTTCTGATGTGCATTTAACATCACATTTTAGGGAAACTTTGTTGAATTTATTGAAGAAATAATTGATCTGGACTTAATTTCATCGCTCAGTTGTTTTGTGGCAGTGTGTATTGTTTTTAGCACATTAAAAATGAAAATGTTTTTTAGAGCTTTGTTATTTTTTAAGCTATTTAATACACATTAGCTAGATATGTTGTGTATCGATATTGAGCACAGTCCGCTATAATTTGTGAAAACTGTATTTTAAAAAGCTGTCCTGAAAACTTGGCGTCGTATATTAAGGCATGTTAGTTTTTTAATAATGCTGTTATTACTGAAATCGCCAAATACAAGTGGGTGTAGGGGTGCATGATAATTTTTTTTTTTATTTCTTGCAGTTTTTTAACAGCTTCACATTTGACTTTTTACTGTACACAGAAGCAAGAGATACCCTAAGAAAATCAGTGGAGCTATTCCTCCTGCAGTATATGTCTGTCTAGTGCTGAAATACGCGATTTATATGCAAGAACTAAGCTGTTTATGTTGTGGTGTTTTAGAGAATGCTAGACAGAAAGTAAAATTGCATTACTAGGCATTCATTCAAAGCACATAAGTAAGGTCTATCAGGGCAGTTATAAGCACCCTTTTGCTTATATTCATTTCTCCGTTCCCATCTTTTCTGAATTTTTGTTCCTGTGTTATTGCTCTGTATCTCTCCCTTCTCCACCCCCTTTACGTTCAGGACTGTTTCCTGAACACCTGCTCAGGTTTCACCAGTCTCCTTGCTTAGAGGTTGTGTAGCCAGCAGACCTTGTACTGGTACTGCTTAAAACAGTCTTTTTCAGTTTTTAGTCTGATATATGCCAAGTCTTTCTGGTTTTTGCCTTGTTAGATATGAACGAAGGCTCTCCTGCTCTACAAAGATAATATCTGCCTAGTTATTAAAGTATGCAAAGAAATGATTTGTCGCATTGGGGAAGAAACTGTGCCTCTCCTTTTGTAATGGAAGAAATAGATCTGGGCACCGTGGTGCCTGAAACTCTGAGAGTCTGAGCACTACCCTGTCCTCCTCGTATGGGGAAATCCACCTGTTGATTAAATAATCTGTAATTTTGAGATATGGTGTAAGGCTTGGCTGGATGCATTCAGGCCGCAGTTTCTGGGCTACAGGCTGGAGTAACTCCCGTGTCCAAATTCATATGCCAAGATCAGGCAGAGCAGATGCAGCAGGGTGCTTTCTCTTTTATCAATAAAGCATTAAGAGAATGAGTGAGGTAAAATCTAACTGGCATCAATGTAATTCCAAGTGATGCTCAAGGATCTCAAAATGCACAGCTGTGTCTAAGCAAGAGCTTGTCGGGGTCTGACCTGACCTAAGAGTAACACCACATGGTCCAAGGATGCAGCACTTGTATTTAAAACCTCAAGTTTCTTTTTCTTTTTCTTTTTCTTTTTCTTTTTCTTTTTCTTTTTCTTTTTCTTTTTCTTTTTCTTTTTCTTTTTCTTTTTCTTTTTCTTTTTCTTTTTCTTTTTCTTTTTCTTTTTCTTTTTCTTTTTCTTTTTCTTTTTCTTTTTCTTTTTCTTTTTCTTTTTCTTTTTCTTTCTTCAAAAAACACCCTAAATACTGTAGCAGTAAGATTACAGTCTACAACAGCTTTGAAAGCAAAGTGTGAGCACACTTAATACTAACGTTTTTCTACTAGTGTTTTTAATTCTCCTGCATAAGAACTAACAGGCAGTAATTAGATAGCTAAAGCCCCAGTTCTTTCCCTTTTACGCTAGAGGATTTGGCGTATGCTAATTGTCACCAGATCATTTCACATAATTGCCTTTTGGCGAAATTAAGTGGAAATTTCCTGAACATCTTAAATCCTCTCTTCCCCACCCCCCTCCCCTCAGTACCTCCGCTCCCTTGCAGGAAGGATGCCGAAAATGTCAAGCACGGTGGCTTAGTGCTCCAGTGTGCAGAGGGCACTTCATTATAGTGAAAAGAGGGAGAAAAAAAAGAAAACTATTATTTTCTTGAATGAATTGCTGGACACTTAAAGCCAGGAAGCTGATCTTGTTGTTTTGTCTGAGAGATTGCTAATAGAGCACTTATTTTGTTGTTGTTTTTTTGGAAAGCTGGCAGTTCTTGCAGGAGCAGGTAGGCACTGACTGACCTGGGAAGTGGTCAGGGAGGGAGGGGGAAGAAGCAGAAGGATGCAAAAGTATGTTCTCCCCATGCCCCCCCCC
>NW_010326754.1:81102-109203 GCF_000700745.2 Antrostomus carolinensis | reverse complement strand
AGCAGGGCGAGTTGTGATTATCAATGGAGGCCTTGTCTCCCCCTACAATGGGCAGTTAGCTTAGGGCAGGACCTTAGGCAGAAATCAGCTACATTGAACTGTGAAAGGGCTCAGGCCACTGTATCGGCCATCACAGAGCAAAGGGAAGTAGTTTTTAGGAGAAAATGCTTACTCAGGTGTGGAAGCATCCTTAAAAAAATAAACTGTGACTCCACTAGCTAAACAGAGATGGGTAAAATTAAATCTTTGACTTTTTTCAGGAAATGCTTCATCACTGATACTGAGTTTTTATGCTTGGGAAGGAGATGAGGACCAAGTTACATGTAGCTGGTGGGTTTGCTTGGTGTTAGCTTTTCCATTAACCTGAAGGGTTTGCAGTTTCCTTGTTGAAGTTTGGGATGCCACCCACAGCGGCTGCTGATGTGGGTGATCCCTGTGGATGGAGTGGTGCTTACTGATGGGCACTCTGCTTTGGGCATCGGTGATCTTGTCTGGAAACAGAAGAATATTCCAATATTTAAAGCAATATTTTGGGGTTTGCCTTTTCTTGCAAATTAGTTTTCTGATTTGGGAGGGAGGATGTCATTCCTAGGCAGGACCAAGGAGAGATCAACCTTTAGAAAAAACAAACTCTCCTCTTATGAGCATCTTTGGAGCTGTGCAGAGCAGCTCAGGAACATCTGTTAGCATTTCACTGGCCATAGTCAGCATAACTGCAGTAGCACCATCTGGAAAATACAGGGAGGCAAGTTATAAACCTATTTTTTAACGTGAACTGGTATTGAATGGTACCCTTTGGTAAGCCCAGGGAGCATCTCCAGGAGGGCCTGCTAATTCAAGACCACTGTCAACCTTCTGCATCCACGCTGGAGGAGGGGAAAAGGCTGACAAACCCTCTTCTGTACTGCTTTTGTTTTATTGTCTTAGGCTCATAAAGGCACTTTCAGGCCCATCTTTCTTCAGCAGAAAGGGAAAGCAATGGGGAAACGGGGAAGAGGAGGACATGGCAAAAAAGACAGGCGGAGCTCTAGCTCCATTTGTTTCCAGTGTCTGTTGATTAATAGGTTTTAAGGTGAATGGCGAGCTCTCATTCCTCCTCGAGGAGGGGGCTCTGGGGGTCCAGGGTGCAAGTGCCTCATCAGTCTCTCCCTTTCCATGTTCCCAGGTGTGGGCAGCACCCCTCCCTGCCTGGTGAGCAGGACCTGAGGCTGTAAGAACACTTAAAAGGTCTCCCTGGGCTGGAGAAGGGGGTTCCACCTGGGATGAAACTAGTTTCAGGCAGTGCTGGGGCAGGAGCATCCCCCTGCCCTGTCCTTGGCTGCTTGGATGGGGACGCAGCAGGGTGGCCGTGCTGAGGCCAAAGGGTTTGGTCACTGCAGTGCTGCGATGGCATGATGGCTTGTTTTCAGCCTGGGTGGCTTTTCTTTGCAGACCTGCTTTTACTAAAACCACGTTATCCCGGTGAGGACAAATTCTGTGTCCTCTCTGACATGTTTTCCTCTGACTTTGAGTTGATCCCATGTTTTTATTACCAAAGCCAAGCAAGCTATGAATTTGCAAACAGAAATTACAGTAACAAACTCTTCCTATTTAAAGGTTGGTTTCTCTTTGTGTGAGCAACAATACAATGTTTCATCTCATGCAAGTCTTATGTTGCTTTCAGAGACTTAGGAACTATTGATTTATACAGCATGTATTAACTTCTTCAATAAATGGGGAGTATTCATCAGTGGGGTGTATTAAATTGGGCTGTATACGCATAGAAGCATCTTTCATCCTGTTAATGAAATGTCCTTACCATGCAACAAAGACTAATACACAGCAATTTACACACACAATCCCCTGCAGTTTAAATCTGAAGTTCAGGTATTTTTTTTATTCCCTAAAGGCACCTATCAGAACTTAGACTAAATGGATCTCAGTGTCCCTCTCAAACATATATCAGACCAAAATTTGTTCTAGCTTTGTTTCGTTGTTTTTTTTTTCATTCCAGTGCTCCATTATTGTTTAAAATCATCTGTGTTTAAGCACTCTCAGAAGAATTTCAAATTCATATAGACAGATTTAGTAGTTGAGTCCCTATGGGGACAATTTCCTCTGGTTTGCTTCAGGCAGGGGTTATCAAGAAAAGCAAACTTCTGTTGTTTTTTTGCAATTCTTTGCCGTGCCCTCTAACTCGGCGTATGAGACCCCAGCTTTCAGTGGAGAGGGGTGATTTATCAGCAGATGACTTGGTACTTTGTAGATGCTGGGATTTCTCTCCAGAAATCTCCACTTGTTCCCATCCTGTTACCGCGTGCCCTGATGCTAATCTGTGCGTAGCAGTGCGGCTCCTTTCCGTGCCTGACATGGCCATACATGGAGTTCTTCAAGTTGCCAGAGAAATTCCTGCATCTCACAGTGGCTTTTAGCTTAAAACTACCCTCGATAAAGTGCTCACAAATGTATATTGGAGAAGGGCCTTTTGCAGGGGGATGGCTAAGGTCATTTAATAGGTGTCTCCTGTTGATGGCTTCTGTGGTTTACCTTTCATTGCCAGTGGATGGGGTTAGGACCACACTTGTTACTGGAGCAGAGCTCCCATTGACTTCAAAGGAAGATGCATGTGCGGGATTAATCCTGCTCTTTCCCAGCTAGTCCTTTCTTCTTCTCTTTTCCAAGGAAGCTTAGTTAACTTCAGGAATGCTGCTTTTAAAGAGAAGCTTATTTAGCATATTGTGCGTGATTAGCGTGGCTTGCAAACTGCGTGTGCTGTTGTGAGCGGAGTTACAGCCCCTTTTCCCCATGTGTGATAAACAGGGCAAAACAGAACACAGACCTAGGCCAGGGTCGTGATACAGGTGCAGTCTGATTTGCAGGGGCAGTGTATCACATTTCTCTGTCCCAGAGAGCATGTTTTTGAACAGGTAGATGAGAGTTTCCCCTTTTCTCCTGGCACATTGTCCCCACACGCTGCCCCAGTGTCATCAGAGTGGCAAAAAACTGTCCTGTGCTTAGATCCAGTACCTTTATATGAATTTTCTTTGACTGCAGGACAGTTACCCAAATAAAAATTACTTACCTGAGGAAAACTTTGCAGACTAATGTTCAAACTCTTGCTTGTTGATTTTTTTTCCTCCTGTTGCTTTTTATTTTTGTTTTAAAGCTGTTAAGTAAAATACATCATGATTTAGCACTTGTGCTGTTTTGTGGAGATATTGTGGGGGGTCTTGGTGTATCAAAGCAGCGGGTGGTAGCTTCCCACAGTTTACATGTAACCCGCTATGGTATATCTGGCTTTAGTGATACAGGCACATAAGTCCAGCTGTCCTCTCACATGGTGTTTCTTATTTGTCAGCTTAAGTCTGACCCTCTAATGTTATTCTGTCAATTACTTATTTTTTTAACTAACCGGTTCCAGTTTCTATGAAAATAAGCTTTCCATAGGAGACAACTCTTAGTGTCTGTCAGGGTCTGGGTGAGGGTCTTTTGCAATGGTGTGAAGATAGCTGCTGTAGCTCTGTGCTTTCTCAACTCTATCAACCACACTGTGGGTCACGTAACAGCAAGAGGTCAGACAATTCTTGGCCAGCAAAAATTCCTCTTATTGGGAATGATGTTTTTTTGTGAACCAAATGACAAGAGGTCATTTGACATCTGATGTCATGTGTTGTTGAGTAGATGCCTGCTAGTTTGCATGGTGAGTAATGTGATTTGTTATGTGAAGCCCTTGCCAAACCTTTCAGTTACTTTTGGACTGTGTAGGCTGGTTCACTTGGAAGAGAACAGATTTTGGGTTAGAGTGTCTCCTTCACCTTTTCGTATTAAGTGGCTACATCCCCATAACTCCTCTGATGTGGAACCGTTATGGGTCTGTGTGGCCAAAAGTTGTCTTTGGTTGTACAAGGGGCAGAAGACCTGACCTACAGCCCAGCCAACACCACGTACTATATATAATTCATAGCATTGACTGTCACAACTGTGCTCTGTCCTGCGTCGTGACCGCTTTGTGTGGGGCTCTCCTGCACCACGAGCATAGCATTAGAAGGGAATTGTTCCATGGAAGGGATGCAAAAAGAAATGCACACAGTAAATGTTGTAGGAGGCATAAACTGCCCTTTGGCTTGCTTCTTTTGGGTGCACACTTTTTCCGCGGGTTATCAGAGGGATGAGTCGAATAGCTCTGTGTATACGGCAGGGGCTGGGGGTGGCTGGAGGAGCCACAGCTGAAGCTTAGCTTGACCAAAGCACAGTGGAGGGACTTGGTGTTTATTCGGGGGAAGACTGACATTTCTTTTCCTTGTAGCTCTCAGTCTGTCTTCCCTCTTCCTTCCCCCTACTCTAGAAACTCATTCTCAAAGAGCAACGGAATTATTTTTGAGATGTTTTTAAGGGAAGCTCGAAGCGTTCGAACCGCAATGGGATAACAACTTGTCTAAAGCTGCATGGCAAGGGCGCGTGTTTGGGGGTGCTGGGGAGCGAGTGGTGGGGTCAGAGCCATCCTCGGGCAGGGGGGTGAGCAGGAGAGTGCTGGCAGACCCTGAACGGCAGCGGCGCTATCGGGGGCTGCCCTGGTATCACTACTTTATTTTAATGTGATTCCTTTTACTTGATGTTAATGCAAGTTGTTCCTTACTTAAAGTAATAAAAGGAAATGAAGACACATTCTAAAATGAAACCTGACTCTAATCCATTCATCATCTAATACCAGCCTCTTTATCTTTGCTGGTACCTAATCTGGTTAAATGTCCCTGTTGTAGGATTTTAGTGAAAATCCTCTATGGGGAATAGGGTTTTTTGCAATTGGATTACTCGCAGTAAATGGTCCAGCAGTTCGCTTGTTTCAGCTTAATTTTTTCTTTGTGATCTTGTAAGGGTAAGTTACAGTTCAGCCTGCCTTTTCCTTTCATTCATTCACTGTTCCTTTTTTTTATTGTTGTTAAGAAAAAGATATATATCTCCCCCCCACCGCCCCTCCCCCTGAGCTAGGAATGTGACAGGGAAAACCTCATGATATCTACGTGATTATTTCCCCCACAAGAGTGTTAATTTCAATGGCTTTATCTGGGGGTTTTTTTGCCATTATTTATATAGCTGAATATTTTAGTAGCCTAATTCATCAGTATCCAGTTTCCATTTATTAGCACTCTCTGATGAATTGATAATTAATCAGCTCTTCTAAAATATATATATATATAAAATATGCAGGTGATCGCTTGTCAGCTTAATGCTTGCTGATGAAGGGAATACTCCAGCACTACAAAGGCTTTTTATCTGGAGTATTTGCAGTGAGCAGTAAAATGCAGAACTGAAAGCAAGGACAGCAAGGGGAAAGGAAAAGACCTACAGGTCAGCAAGCATTTGGGTCTCGTGCTAATTAAATGGGGGGCTCTGTCAGCCCCTCACTGAGGAGTCTGCCTGCATCTTTGAGGTGAAGCACAAGATTATAAAATAAAAAGGAAAAAAAATTAGGAATAGCTATTTCTCTGTACAGGAGCGTGACAGGTCAAAAAGATTAAAGAAACTCAAGAGCAGGGAAAGTGTGTGAGTAGGTTTTAAGCAAGACGGTGGGAAAACTGCAAGGGTGACACCAAGAAGGGACTTGGAAAAGTCTGAGGACTGTGTTGAAGTCATGGGTACTCAGATTTCTCTATGTCATGCCTCGTGCTGCAGTGGGGAGTACCCAGCACTCCTCTAACGCCATCAACTTTTTCTCTTGACAGTCTAACAAAGTGCCAGTTGTGCAGCACCCACACCATGTACACCCTCTTACGCCGCTTATCACGTACAGCAATGAGCACTTCACACCAGGAAACCCTCCTCCACACTTACCAGCTGACGTAGATCCCAAAACAGGTAGGTGGGAAATAGTTTTGGCTTTTTTTTTTTGAGAGTGAGTGGGTGGATCTTTCAATTTTGTGTATTAGGGGGAAAAGAGTGCAGGAGGAAGGATTTCCCATGCACTCTTGGAGCACCAAAGGGGGCATGTAAAATGTCAGAAAAAATAGTTTATTTTAAAGCCAATTAGACTTCAGAAGGATACCTGCAGGGTGAATTTTCATAAAGCTTCTGCCGGGTGACACCGGAGTTGCATGTGTGGGGTCATTCACAGGTGTGTTTCTTTGCAAGCATGGTACCCCCATCTAGTAGTTCTGTCTACCAAGTGCTTGGTTTGCATGCATGACCCAGCAAGTTAAACATGTACATTCTGTGATCTGCACTTACAGAATTGCAGCTGGAATTTTAAAGGTGGTGGGTCATGACCGGTTTCAAAATGAATCTCTTTTAATTCCCCAAATCCCATTGTTTCTGTGTCAGGAGTTCAGCCATTTTTCTCCTATAATGTTGAATTTTCATCCATTCTAACTACTTAGCTCCAGCTCTGTATTTGCAACTCTTTTCCCCAATGTAAGTCTACCCAACTCTCAGTTCAGCCTGAAGGGCAGTCTTCTTGAATATAGACCACCGTGTAAAACCCTGACTAGATTTATTGGTGTTATAGAGTAGAATTTACATGTTATTCTAACTTTTTAAAAGTCCTTGTTTAACCTGAGGGCTCAGGGAAGTCAAACAGTGTCAATCTCCTTTCTTTGGGCTGCACTGAGTTCCTAGTGACAGTGGTTTTGTTTTTGTTAATTCAAATCCTAGCTAGTTAATTGGGAAGTACATCAGAAACTAAATTCACGTCAAAGGAATCGCTCTGTGTCAGCCCTAACGTATGCAGATAATTTATCTGAAGTCCAGCCCTTCAATGAGGCCGTGCATTAGCTGGTTTTCACTCCCTATGCTTCAATCGGGGCCCCCTTTTAATTGTGCTTAATGCTAACTTCACATAGCTTAAAAGGATTCCATCTCGCCATCCCTGGGTATTGGAAGTGAATGGCATAGTCAACCTCTCATTTAAATAATGGCAGTACAGGGAATAGCTTTTAAATGGTTATCGTAAAACATATGATTAACGTCTGTAGACTGTTTACTTTTCTTCTGTGAACATTCTTTCAAGTGTGCAAATAGCTCGCCGGATGGTTAAAGCCCAGTTAATCTGTTTGGGTTTTGTAATGGAGAAAAAGCAATGTCTGCATGAAAATGTCACACAAGGAGATTTAATTTAGAGATTAAAAGCTTCCTGAGTGACTTAAAAAATAGTTTTTAGCCATGAATACAGTACCCCTTCTTTTTAATGTTCTCTGTTTTAATTTTGCTTCTGCTGTGTAATTGTGCTTGGGCTCGTTAATTGAAAGGCCCAGTCTTGTAACCCTTAGTCCTCTGAGTAATTCCTACTTGCTATTAAGGTAGGGAGTGTTGAGATGGAAGCCTTGTGGCTGGAGCTGGTTTCTGCTCTCCCAAGTAGGAACTGCACTGGTTTCAAGAGAAGACCGATGGGCTCTCTGTCCTCCCCTGCACACCTTTGGCATCTGCCCCCTGTTTCAGCAAGCACTTCCAGGGGTTCTCCCCTCCCCTGCTAGGTTTTGGGAAGGTTTCCTAGGTTTACTCATAAGCACATATAGTTTGCAATTGTAATTACTTTGTAGCTCATTTTGGAGGTTACTTTGGAGTAACACCATGCTGCTGATCACAAAGTCAAAGTATGGGTAAAGCCTGTGCTCTTTTGGTGACTTTGAGACTAAAATAACCATGAAGTTGATATAGGGACTATCTTTCTGTTGAGCGTTTAAGACAGCACCTAGCACAGCATAAAACCAAAACTATAGCTGAGACTCCTAAATTCTCATCCTAAATAACAAAATAATTATCTCTGGCTGGAGAGGTGACTGAGGGAGTGAATCACGTCAATTTTTCTGGTTGAAACTCATTTAACAAGATACCAAGAGGCTCACTTTATAAAATAAGACTGTGAGACAGCCTTTGGAAATGCAAAGTGAAGCCATGAGTATTGTAATAAAAATGAATCGATAGCAATTTAGAAACATAGGTGCTTTTTTCCTTATATTTTAGTTATTTTCATGTCTTAATACTAATGCTGCTTTATGTTCCTCTTCCATAGGAATTCCAAGGCCTCCACATCCTCCAGATATATCTCCTTATTATCCATTATCACCGGGCACTGTAGGACAAATCCCCCATCCGCTAGGATGGTTAGTACCACAGTAAGGAGTTCCATTTTTTTTATTTCCTTTTTCTTTTTTTAATGTGTAAAATTTATGTTAAAAAATCGTGTATGTGAATGTGCATGTGCATGTGTGTGTGTATTTAGATAAGTCTGTTTGCTAACTGCCACTTCATTGAGTGGTTATGAATTTACTCACCTCATGAAGATTAATTAAAACTTATGCCAGATCATGAGGTCTTAAACAAACATGAGCAGTTGGGCATAGCTTTGCATGTTGTCTCAACTGGCTGATAACTCATGAAGCATGAATTTTTAAAACCCTTCTGCAGAAATGTCCTTTTCTTGTTAATGCCCTTACACTGCACCATGTGGGGATTTCTCAAATTTGGTGTTCTGGTGGCTCAGGGTGGTTCTAGTTGGATTTCTTTTTTAACAGGGCCTTTGTCACTATAAATGTGCAATTTTAAATTCCATTGGCCTTCCCCGTTGAAACCCCTTTCGTGTTTCTTGTGAAACAGTAGAGCTTTACACCGGCCAGTGAGCAGCATTCCTGGTCGAGACGTGGCTGGGCAGTTGGCATCTGAGGAATGGAATTTTCTTGCAAACAAGAAAGAGGAGTTAGTTTACTTTAAAACTGGCTAAGAAAAAAGCCATGGGAAGTTAGTTTGGGGTTTTGTTTTCTTTCAGCTCCTCATATCCCATTTGTGGCACCTTGTTGGGTATGAGGTTCTCTCCAGTAATTGAGTCCTTATTTTCTTTTTTTTTCTTATGTTGCCATCTCTGCAATGGGCTTATAATGCAGTATAGCACTGCTTGGGCCTTTAGCACAGTATATTTGATTTAAATACTTATAAAATACATTCGTATTGTGGGATACAGCAGTTCTCCGCATTAAAAATCAAGGTTACTACCCTGTTTTTCTCACATGACAGGACCTGTCAATATTAGAGACACGGTATTTCTTTAGAAATTAATTGTCCAAAGCTAGAAATAGTTTGTTCCTGCTCAAGGTTGTTTTGCCAGCTATGCTAAAATACCTCTCCACAAGTTTGCCCTCCATAACGAAGTGGAGTTCACACCCTGTAGGAGAACTGGGCAGAGCAGAGGGTCCTCACACGCACCCAGGTCTTGGGCAGGGAGAGGGATTGGTGTCAAAGGCTTTGGGGGTCTTTCTCAAGCACAGAAGTGTGGTTGCAGGACAGCTGGAGCTTAGAGCTTGGCCTCTGGAGCCCGCTTCTGGCCACTTTGCAAGCTGTTCTTCTCAGCGTGGTCATGCAACATGATGGGGTAGAAGCTCTCCCACTCGGCTTTGGGGGTCTTTCTCAAGCACAGAAGTGGGATGCAGGACAACTGAAGCTTAGCCCTTGGCCTCTGGAGCCTGCTTCTGGCCACTTTGCAAGCTGTTCTTCTTCTCAGGGTGGTTGTGCAACATGATAGGGTAGAAGCTCTCCCACTGTGAGGGTGAAGCATGTCCATCAGCTGTCTGCAGAAGACTGCTTCTCCAGAAGAGCCCAGCATGAGCAGAAGAAAAACCCAGAGCATTGCTCCCTGAAATCCTGAATTCCTCCTCATTTGTGCTGATTTACGTTTTCTGTAGGACACTCTAAATGCCGGTAGAACATGTCAGCTCCTTTTCTTCTTCTTTTTGCTTGCAGGGCCTAGCTGCCATACAGCCAGCTCATGCTCCTCTGTTGCAACTGCTTAGCTCAAGTTTGCACAGTAACAGCCTCAGCATTTAAAACAAATATACTCAGCTAAAGCCAAAAGTCAGTAACGTTAAAGACATGAGAGCCTAGGGAAGAAATTTCTGGCTGTAATTGGCCTGTGTCTCAGTGCCTTACATCTTTATGTGTGCAGACACAGGTTTGTCCTCCTTGAACCTCATGTGATGGCTGCCAAACCCACACAAATGTTGCCACGTGTGGCCAGTTTCATCAGGCAACTGACAATGGCCACCTCTGTCACAGGAAGACTCTCTTCCCTGCTGGTTTATAACAGGTCAACACCCACAGTGTACTTACCTGCCAACAACTCTTACAGCTTCTCCAAGTGGTTTTTGTTGAGGGATGATACCATTGCATTTGCTTTTGCTCTAGGAGAGTAGCATGGCCAACTTTGCAGAAGTAGCCCAAGGTTTTTATTTCTGCTCTCGTTGCCACTCATGCTTCACCATCAACTTCCCACCCATCTGTCCTCAACTGGCCTGGGTGTTTCTAGCTTAGTTCCCCCCGAGAAAGCATCCTGCCCAGTCAGATGATATATTTTAAGGACAGATGAAAAGAACTAGCCAGCACAGACAAACCTCAATCAGTAAAAGTTGTGTGTCTTTCATGAGGATGCTGTTTTGCATGTTGCTGTATTTTTTAATTATTGTAATGAGGTGTGATTGTCTATTGGTTACCCACAATACTTCTTGGGGACTCTCCCCCGGTAACTCTTGTCAACACTTGTTAATCTGACAAAAGGCTACAAATTAAGCTCTGTTAATTTAATGTTTTCTCACCGAGATCTAAATACCGAAAGAGGCCCAAAGCGCAACTGAAGTCCTTTGATTCACTGTACTTTATTTTGGTATAAATTTACATTCATTATTGTTTTCCTTTGGATGTGTAGCCCTCAATTAGTGTGATGGCTCCATTAAAGCAAGCGAGACTTCGCCTTTAATTATTACAACAAAACACCTAGTTTCAGCTTGGGGAGAGGGTCTCTATTGACATAAGCAGAGGTTATAAAATTTAATTAGCCATTCCTATCAGATTTATGGCATTCAAATTGTTCTGTGTTTCTTTCCTTTGATCCTTGCTGTACAATCCCCAAGATTTTTGTTCTGATCAAATGAGAATAAAGCTTACTGTGCAGAGAGAAGTTTTTTGTTGTGGTTTTTTTTTTTTTAAAGACAGGTGCATCCCATTCAGTGCAATTCTTTTTTGCCAGGCAAGGTCAGCCAGTGTACCCAATCACGACAGGGGGTTTCCGCCACCCTTACCCAACAGCTCTGACCGTCAATGCTTCCATGTCAAGGTGAGTTCAAATACTGAGCTCCTGAATAGAGAGCAAATGTAACTCTTCCTGCCACCCTTTTTAGAGGAGAGCATTTCATCTAGGAAGTGTAGTTCTGAAAGCACTTCAGTTAAACAGTCATCCTTAGTTTTTTGGTGGGGCAGAGGAGGAGAGGACGAGGGGTACTTTGACAAGACGAGGGTGTCCTAGTGCTGTCATTGGGCTGTAAGAACATATTTTTGAGAGAGAGGTGGAGGAACCTCCAGTCATCTTTAAAAGCCAAACTAAGTGAAAAAGCTGTGAAAATGTGATGTTGAAAAAGCCAGAAGAAGTCGTGACACCTTTTGCTTTCTCGGTGGCTGTCACCCAGTTCTCTGTGTGCGAGAGGGGAGGCTCAGGAGGGAGGAGGGCTGCTCTTCAAGCGGAGTTAGGAGGAAGGTTATTGCACTATGTTTTTCTCTACCAAAGCTCTGAACACTGATAGTCAACATAAAAGGGCCCGCCTGACCCTCTGAAACTTTAGAAGTATATATTTCTCCCCCTCCCTACTTCCAATTAATTCCATCTAATTTTCCAGGGACTGCTAGTTTTATTTACAAACTGGTTGGCAGCACTATGTTTAAGTAATCACTAATTGCTCCTAATGATAGTTTTATTTTCTGTTCATCTGATTTTCAGCCTGGTTAATTAAATCGGTGGAGGTTTAGACTTTCCTGATGGGCTGAAACAGCTAATCCATTTTGATGATGGCACATAATTAAATTAGCATGCATTACATAGCAAGGTTCCACGTCTCTTCCCTGCTCTGTCCCTTCCTCTCCATCTCTGCGGTTTAATATGTGAAGGGTGGGGTACAGAGGATTTAAGGATGAAAAGATTGGGAGAGGGGAAACCTCATTGAGAAATGGAAACCTGTAACTAGAACTTGTGAGTGAATGGGTAGGGAAATAGTGTGTTGTATCCTTTAGATAACTTGAATAAAAGCAAAACATGAAAATTTGCCTGTGTTGCTCCAGCAAATAGAGAGACAACTGGAAAATCAACTTGAAAAAAAAATTAATCGGCCCAGCGCAGGGGAGAAAAAATCCTGGGTTGGGGAGAAAGCTGCAAATTTAAACAATGGTTCCCTCCCTCCATTTAATCTTTTTTAATATCTATAAAAGACTTGCAGGCATGGTGTGAGGCAAAGTAGAGCTTGATTTAGTTTAATTATTATTAGAGAGGCTAGTCATTTGAGGGAGGGGGGAGATGTGGGAGGGGGGGAGGCCATATTCCCAAGATAGGCATTATGAAAGGTATCTAGTTAAAAAGAGTACACAGCAAATTAAATACATTATTGTGGTAATGGGACGACAGAAGTAGAGGTCTATTATACTTATGGCAGTTATAGGAAATGTAGGCTCCTTGCCCTGTTCTAGCACATCCTTTGATATTCATTCCATTCAGCAGCAGGGCCAGGACTTCTCAGAATTAAGTGATGGGTCATTATACTTTAAACACCATGGAGAAGCCTAGATTGGCAATTAAACAGCACTTGCTGACACTCGCTTGTGCCACCCTGTGACCCCCTTTAGATTGAGTTGTTGGAGCTCGGGGCCCTCAGCCTGCTAAATTGGTAGCAGGCACTTCTCCTGACGAGGGCTGGCTCTGAAATCTGCCGGCTTCAAAGGGAGCAAGATCATGTATAAACCATAATGTGGGTGCACCGTGGCTCAAAAAATAAGGCAGGAATAGATGAAATGTTACAAGTGCAAGGGGAAAATGAGAGAATAATGACAAATCTAATGCAACTCAAAGCAGAATTGTTGCACAGAAAAATGCATCCCACTGCTTGTGCATAAAATCAAGGCAGGCAGATGACATCCAGTTAACAGAAACATGTCAACAGTGAAGTAAAGTGAGAGTGAGTAAGAGAGAAGCCCCTGAGACAGCTAGGAACAAAAAATTAGTTGTCCTTAACAAGTTAAGACTCATCATTATATTCTGGCTTGGAGCCATAAAAGGAGACGGTGGTGTATAATGAGCTGCTTAGAATTTTTAGGGTGTTTATTGCAATTCATGGAATACTTGTCTAGAGAAAAAAATACGAGGGGATGTCTGAGGCGAAGGTGAGGGGTGTGTATATCCGCACGCAGCCTTTCTTTTTGTCTCTGACACGCGCCCGTACGCACACATGCTCAGGCACACACGCAGACTGATGAATAGATTTAAGATGTTTATCCTTTGTTTCAGCCCAGAAACTTCTCTCCTGGTTTCCCATAGATGGGAACACCCTCTGGGCAGACCGTGCTCTGATACGTGGTTTGAGGCGTGTTTTCTCATGCCTGCCGTATCAGCTGGGGCACCTGAGCTCAGCCGTGGGACAGCCCTTGCCCTGAGTAGCCAGCCTGGTTGGGAGATGGGGCTGGCGTGCCCGGGGATGCCCACGCTTGCCTACAGACGTGCCATTCGTGGTTGGCCTCCAGGCAACAACCCTGCAGGGCCCAAGCCTTGGGCTCTCTGTGTTGGCTCTGCCCAGGGCAGACCTCAGCCTCAGCCCTCCATCCTGTTTTTTTTCAGAGCCTTCCTTCAAAAGTAATTCCCTTTTTTGCCTGCATTATGGTATAGATCTTTAGAGCATATAATGCTTCCCAAGCCTGAATATTCCCTAAGCTTAGTAATTACATTTCATTAGGTAGAGTGTGCTTGTGAATAGTTTATAAAAGGTTAATGGGTGACTAATAGTGATTTTCATAAATGGTTTAGACTATTAAGGTAGTGTCTTCTGGTTGTTTTATCCATTCACAACTCTTTTCTCTGCTTGTAGCATCACCCCACTCACTTCATATGCATGCAACATGCTTGTAACATCTCTTGTTCCTTCATTACCCCAATATAATATGCTCTTAATGTAAATTGAGACAGGGTTAACTGACTGATGGGCAAACAGTGGACCCACTATGAAAAAACAACTACTGTGAGAGGAAATCAGGAAATGATTTAACAGAATTACACTAGACAAACACTGCACAGCAGTTAAGTGGTGGCAGTGGAAAATACCTTCTGTAATTGAAATTTCAGGGGAAATTCACTTTTGCTGAATGTAATTACTGAAGTTGGAGTGTAGCCAGGAACTTAAAAAATTAACACTCTCCCCCTACTCGTATTGCCATGTGAGTGGATGCCTGCATGGAAATAAATAGGCACTTGAACTTTATGCTGAACCCCCACCCAGCCCACTGAAGTCCATGGGACTGTGCGGGTGACTTTGGATTCTGCAGCATGTTTTATAGCTTCAAACACAGGAAAGGTTGTCTAAATCCAATAGGCAGCCTTGTGTCCTGGAGGGAGAGACATTCAGTGTGAAATAATGAAGGGTCATTGGTAACAAACACACAACTTCCTTGGGGAAACTGCCACCCTGAAAGTAACTACTGAGCGCCAGCTGCCTGTTGTTGAAGGCTGCTGTGTCTCTGAGGTTCATTGCTCAGTAGGTAAAATCTCATGCCAGCTGAAGTCAGTGAAGGCTTCACCATCCTCCAGGCTTTTAACACACGTACATAGGCTTCTTCTCCTGTGCTGCCCTTCTTTCCCACCTGATCACTTTCCTGTGTGCAAATGGTCACTCTCTTTCTCCTAAATGGTAATTGGGAAAACATTTTTTCCATAATTAGGGGAGGGAGGTTCCTTTTTTTTTTTAGATTTTCTTCATCCTCCTCCATTTTTTATTGGCTGGAGGATCATCTTCATCATCATCAATCTTCATCAAAAATAAACAAGTAAAATAACCTTCTATCTTTTGTTGAGTTTGTTTCCCTTGAAGATCTTGACCATACAGCAATCCACCATGTAGGCAGAGTTCATTTTTCAGTGTGTTTAATTTTTGACCAGATCCTTATTTGAGAAGCTAGTCCATGACCCAGTTATCATGGCCACGTCATGGGGTCCTCTTCAGAAGCTTAACACCATCTTTTGTCCCTGTTAACTCCAGCTGTCATCAGTCTTTTTTGATATTTGGGAGCCCTTCTCCACTGATGAGTCCCACATTATTCAGGTCCACTCTCATACCCTTCTGTTCTTGAGCTATCGCTGCATGCAGGTCTTCTTCTTTGCTGTTATATGCTCACTGCCCTTCTCACTGTGTCCTCCTGTCAAACAAGCGCAGCTCTTCCTGCCTGCCCTCTGAAGGTAGGCATTTCATCTCCATCTTCATCCTTCGTTGTCCCATTGTCACTACCTCTTGTCAGTTTGAACCCTAGCTAGCCCCAGCAGCATGGTCTTCTCTTCAATGCTGGGTCCTGCCTAGGACCATTCAATAGCACGTGTGTCAACTTTTTATCACTATTCTTATACCACTTTCAGCGAGGTGAGGATTTTGCTCTGGGTTTTATTTTCACCCATGTTTGTACGTTATTTTTTTAAAAAAAGCTCTTACTGCCAGTTTTTATTGTTTGCACTGTACTGTGGCTGAAGGCCGCAGGCACTGTGTGAACAAACTTTAAGTATGTCCAATCAAAATACACACAGACACAAAAATAGAGAGAGGGAAAGCAGAAGAAAACGATACAAAGACCCAGTTTGTGTCTTGCTGATGGTGAGACAATTCTGTGGCATGAGTTAGACTGGGACATTGGTCTCCTACAGCCTCGCCATTGTCTTCTCTTCTGAGCTATCATGCACCAAAGCATTTCCCCAAATGTGCATTTCTCTCACAGCTACTTTTGTCAGAGAGTGAGGAAGGCATTTTGACAATCCACATGGAGATTTGTGTCCATAGGTCTTTAGCAGAAGTAGAAATCTGTGTAAGAATGACTATTTTGCTGCCCGTTCTCTTCACACTCTGCTCCTTTCATTCTTTCCATGCCTTTGTGAGGAGCTGCAGTTCTCTCCAGTTTGAACAATTTCACATTCTCCCTGTCAGTCCGTGTTCTTCCCAGCACTGCCTTCAACGACAAAAAACTTCTGTCTAATGATCCCGAGTACTACAAGCTTATAGACAAAGATCCTCAGAGCTCATAGTGGACAGTACCTCTTGTTCATCAAAGTACTTCTGTGTCATCTTGTGAATGCAGGGAATGTCTAGGCAGCTTGGGAGGGGTTAAGCTCAGTAATGGAATTTATAACTGAGGGAAAATAAAGAAATCCCATTATATTTCTGACACTTGTACACAGTTTACTTATCTATGGTATATCACCCCATTTTAAATCCCATTTGGTAGAAAAAAAACATTGTATATTGATGATAGAATAAATAATTCTTTATCCCATTGCATGTTCCATATCTCAGGGTACTTTATTTGGAGAAAAACGGTTCAAAATCTGGGATGAGAGTAGGGATTTGCAGTGATAAAAAACCTTGTCATTTGCCATAATCACTTTAGCCTTGGATTTTTGGAGAAGCTATTTTTGAACCAGATTTTTAGGCTAGATCACATTCCCTGGAAATCTGTTGGCTTCAGTGAGGGTTTTCTGAGTGAAAGGCAGTCAGTCATAGTGTGCTTTCCTTATTAATTGCAAAACCTTTCTGAGACTGTTGAGAAATAATGATAAGAAGTCAATCCTGCTTTTGAGAAATTTGTTCATTTTGGTTAAAAAGTAAAAAGTCTGAATGATTGTACCATGTTCGTGCTGTGGCCCTGACCAAGCAATTGGATTCGTGCAGAAGGATCCCACATCCCTCTGAATCCAGTTGCAGGACCAGGGCCTGTCCATGTATATGACCATAAACCATAAAGCTGACAACATTTTCTCTTTAGAAAGGCAAAACTGTTATTTTGCGTGATTTTAAGCCTTTCTAGGTTACTTTAATGGCTCAAAATTGACTTAATTCTACAATCTTCCCACCTTCTGTTAAAGCAATGTGGCTCAGAGATTTATTAGACACAAATAAATATTTTCTTTTGCTCCTTCAACAAAATGTAGCTAATGAGGCATCTATAAGGATTATCAAAAATGCATCTAGATTGTGTTGGCATTAATATTTTATTTTGCTGTCAATATGCAACAAAAGATGTCACCCCAAATTCACAACATGATTCAGAACTACAAAAATTGATTCCTTGCTTGACACAGATAATTTCTTAGCAAAGAAATGGACTGCTGGATTTCCTTGCAGGTAGCTGAAATTCCACTTCCATCCAAGTTCATCCAGTTGAATTTGCCTTTTGTTAAAGATGTTAAAAATCATGATGTCTCATGTCAGTAATGATAATGAAGGCGAAGATTGGCTTTAATGACATTAGAAGAGTCATTATGTTTAATTTATTGCTAATTAATGCTGCCAGCTTTCATATGCTTTGTCTAGCTGTCATGTGCTTGTTATATGCCTTTTTTTTTTTTTTTTTTTAATGTGTGTACACATCCCTCCCCATTCATTCATTTTTATTCTGACGATTTACACAGCTTTCTCTCCTCTAGGTTTCCTCCACACATGGTCCCGCCACACCATAGTTTACATACAACTGGAATCCCTCATCCGGCCATAGTCACACCAACAGTCAAACAGGAATCTTCCCAGAGCGACGTTGGCTCACTCCACAGCTCGTAAGTTGTTGCTTCCCATGTCTTATTATTAGAACACCTAAAGCATCACCTGTGCATGTGTGGCTTTTAAAAAGGCTTGGATTTGTTGGAATGTTTTTGCTGTAAAATATTTTTAAAATTGATTTTTTTTCTCTTCTGTTCTAATTGATATGAAGATGGTTTAACTACTGAAGTGTGTTAAAATAATGGTAACAATCATTCAGAGTCATTTTGTGACATAAACAAGTAGTTATTAATTTCACCTGTCTTAACAAGGAAGTGGAATTTTCTTGATCAAGATTCAAGCTTCTTCACTGGTTTCCCTGTTACTCAGTGCCTGGTTTGAAGACATGAGATACCAGATACACAACAGGAGACAAAAAATCAGAGCATAAATGGCTTGCTCAAAGCTTGCAGAGAGAGCTGGTATCAAGTTTAGGTTTAAGCTGAGGAGAGCCCTGGTCTGCCTCTGGCTGCTTCTTGCCTTCCATTTCACGGGTGAAGCAGAAAGACAGCATTTCAGTTCCCAGTGATGATGGGGTGTAATTATTTCCGCTACCATCATGCTCACAAGCCCTCCCCAAGAACCCATTTTCCTGAGTACCCATGTCCTTCTGAAGTTCTTCTAGGGGCTGAGAGGTTACTTGGTGATATTGCATAAACATGAGATAGGTTTACTTTTAATGCTCTTAAAACTGTTCTCCTACAGCAGCCACAGTGAAGGCCCTAGAGAACCTTCTGGTCCTCTTTCTAGAGGCTAATTTCTGAAGATTAATGCTAGAGGGATTGAGGGGATTAATTTAATAAACTCACAAGAGTTCTCACTGTGAGGTTTATGTCTGTTGTATCTTTGCCCTTCAGAAAACATCAGGACTCCAAAAAAGAAGAGGAGAAAAAGAAGCCACACATAAAGAAACCTCTTAATGCATTTATGTTGTATATGAAGGAAATGAGAGCAAAAGTTGTAGCAGAATGCACATTGAAAGAGAGCGCAGCCATCAACCAAATCCTCGGTCGAAGGGTAGGTAACAAGGGACAAGCACAAGCAAGGACTGAAACTCGGTGGGATTCACACTACTTGCCAGCAAAGGGAGTTGCATCCTTTTGAATCAGTGGGTTTTCCTGTACTTTTGATAACGGATAGGGAAGTCACTAAACCAAAGGCTTCTTGTGGTTTTTGTTTTTGCAGGCACTTTTTGCCAGTGGAATCATTCATAAGGAAGGGGGAGAGTTAATTAATAGCAGTGTTATTTCAATGTTATTTCTATCACCTGGAGATGGAAGAATCTCAAATTTATTATTTTGTCCTAGAAACAGGCAGAAAAGTCAATGGGGAAGGAAAAAGCCTTTGGGAAGTACTGTCAGCACCTGTGAGAGCCAGGAGAGGGGAGGGGGTACCAGTGGGGAAGGGAGGGGGAGACATTCTGTAAATCTTTAACTGAGATCTGGCTCACAACACGTGGTTCAGCTTCTGGACCCTCACCCCTGCTCTTTGGTTTTGTTTAGTTTTCTTAATTGTCCTCTCTCATCAGGAGACAAAGGGGCTGAGTGAATGTAAATTATACGTTGTGACTCAGTTGAGCTTACTGGAGTTATAAATAAAATATGAATGGCAGTGTGCCAGATCATCTGGTTTTATCTCTTTTTTTAATGAAAATCAACTCTTGCTGTATTTATATATAAATAATATACTCTGCTGTTAATGTTTTTGGGAAAAAAAAAAAAAAACAACACTTGTGCTTTTTATTTTGTCTTGTTTCTCTTTTCTTCACCTCAGTGGCACGCGTTATCCAGAGAAGAACAAGCGAAATACTATGAACTAGCAAGAAAGGAACGACAGCTTCACATGCAGCTGTACCCAGGCTGGTCCGCACGGGATAACTATGTAGGTTCCTATGTAGGTGGAAATTTTTTAGTAGTAGAGCTTGTAGAAATGTGTATTTTTTGCTGAACTACGACCACACATTGCACACAAGCACTACCTGGAAAGCGTGCATCAGGATCCCAATCTGGTAACAACGGACGCTCCCCTCTGCGATACTAAAACTATTGGGGATAATTCCCAGCTCTTCCACTTGGAAGGGGCTTCCTGGCTGGGACTATTAAAAGGATAGAATTGGGGCATGACAATAGAGCTCTGTGAAGAAATTCTTGCCTTCACTTTTACCAGCATCTGGAAATGCTGTTTGGCTTGCTGACCATTTTAAATGTCATTTTTTTTTTAAAAAACAAAATTTTAAATTCCCCTAGTATGGCTATTCTCCTTTCCACCAAAAAGATGACTAATTAGTGTCTTGTGCTTATCTGTGTGAGAGTATAGTGGAAAGTGGAAGATTGACTTATCCTAGCTTCAGAGAAGGACTGGCAAAACCAAAAGCATGACTTGTTTGAAGGTCTTACTCTCAAGTGGGGTTGAATGAGTTATTCCATGCTCTACTGTTGTATATTTCAATTGTGTTTTACTTTTTCATGGCCATGTTAGCCCCCTTCCCCCTGCCATTTTTTAAAAAGTGTTTTGGAGTTTGTGATCAATTAATGGAGTGTTTTTAAGACTGATTCTCCCCTGCACCTTTCAGAAAGCCTGTTTTGTAGCTAGAAGTTGCAGAATTTTCTGTCTGTTAAAAACATAAGGCCAGCGTTGTAACTGTGTACTAGTAGTATGCAACTCCTTCTTCCATGAAGGGTAAGCAGTGCATCTGGTAGCAAGTATTCACAAGCCTAAACACATAAATTTGTGACAGATTTGTGGATTGGTGGGAGCTCTAAATCCTCTTTAATAGGATTATAGCAGCATCCTGATTTTTTTTTTTTTTTTTAAAAAGTCACCTAAAATTTTCAAGGTCTATAATTCTGGAATAAACAGGGCTCCCTGTCTTCCAGTCAGACTTCCTTGCTAGTTTGGGGTCCAGCAGCTGTAAGATCGATGTCAGTTATGTGTGCAGGAAAGCCTAGAGCAGCAGCAGCAGCTCTCTACGTTCTTCTGCCCTTTCAGCAGTGGAATACACATGCCTACTTATTTAGCAATATTTACTTAAGGACATTTTCTCAAATCCTTCTGTTCTCTCTTGATCATCTTTCCCTTCAGTTGGGCTCTGCCTTGCCCCCTCCTTTGCTCACCGCTGCAGGTTTAGCTGTGCGTGCTCCTCAGAGGAGACCTCATTAAGCCCGATGAGGCATTGCTCCTGCTTAGACACATTTTCCCTTTCTTTTCAGCATAGTCTGGCCTGAGACTGTCAGACCATAGGCTTGAGGTAGTTCCTCAGCACTGTGCAGTATCATCTTCTTGGGTGTTCAAAAGGGAGTATAGGCTTGACTGAGGTTTCAGGAAGGCTCATTCTGCGCTATGACTGTGCCAGCGACAGATGGGCATGTACAAAGCCTTCAGCGTTTAGGACCTTTTACTTTTGTCCTCACTGTGTGAGCACTGAGAAACCCTTTCTTCTCAAGCTAAAAAGGACAGGATGAGAAAGCCGATGCTTTCCCAGCGGCTTGATGCTGTACCCCCAAGTGACCTTCAGGGGGAATCTTCCTGCCTGAGGAGAGCGCGGTACCTTTGCATCATACAATTGCATCATCCGCAGGATTTACTTATTTCTCCTCTCCTGGTCAATTCAGAGCTCTCCGAGTTCCCCTCCTCCCTTGGTGTTTCACAGGGTCTCAAGCCCTTCACAGAAGGGGAGCACATTTGGGCTGCTTGAAATTGTTAGGCATCTCACATCAGGTGTGAGGAAGAGGCCAGCTGTAGCCCAGGTCTTCAGAAATAGGAGTAGTACCTTCAAGAAATGCAGCTTTCAGCCCACTCTTAAATAAGAGAAGAGGATTCAAGGCATCCGTTGTGTCTTGTTGGTGTCCCAAGGCACAGTTGCTCTTTCTGAGATCTAGTATAAGATGTTAAGCAGCACTGAGTGCTGGATCTAGAAGTATGTAAAGGTCTGCTGCTTGCCTAAGAAATTAGTACCAAAGAACTCTGCCATCCTGTCAAAACCCATGTTGGTTTGGCTCTGTACAGGGAGCTGCCAAAACAGTTAGCAAGTATTTGCCTCCACCTTTACTTGCAGCCTAAGAATTTGCATAGTACAATGACAGAAAATGTTACAGACCATCTGCTCAAGTCTTGGGAGGACAATTGGAGGCAAAGGCAAAACGATGTCTTCGGCAGAGCATTTGAAAAACTGCTGCTGTAATTATTTTCTTAAGTCCATGTGTTAATTTAGCTCCATAATCAGAGATCTTCTTGTAGCACAGAACTTGAACAAGGAAGCCAGGTGATTCTTCTTCCAATTTCCTTTGAAAAGGGTGTAAAAGAAGTTAGTGGGACCTTAGTCAGTTTTTTGTTAGGAACAGTTTTCAAAGATTGTGTTGAAAAGGAACTAGAAATTCCTGGTCCCTGGCTGACATTCCTGTCTATCAGCCATTTTTAACAGATTGCTCCCTAGAGGACTTATAGGACTTTAATACCTGCCTTGAAGAGTTTGTAAAGGGCAGGTGACTCCTGACTGGCCTTTGTGTGAAGTAGTCACAAGGTCTCAAATTGGAATAACCCTTGAAGTCCCACATGTACTGACAAAGTTAAGCAAATTTGCCACAAGATGCAGTCTAATTATGCAAGTGGCCTCCTTGAGATTAAATAAAAATCAGGCTTACGGTCCTGAGGCAACTGTCTGGTTTTGGTTATGTTGTTGTAAACCTGGAAAAAAATCACTGGCTTTCACAGAGTTACTGTCAATCTAGATCAATTGAGATGGAGCAGTCTGAGGCTCTTGTATCTCTGCGATACATGGACTTTAAGATACCACATTTTCCCTATTTTATTCTCAGGGAGCTTTAGGAGCAATGCTTGTCTATCTTGTCTGCCTGTCACGTTAAACTGATGGCTGCTGTAGCAATTGACTCAGAGCAACAACTTTCCATGTCCCTCAAAATGACCTCAGAGGTGTTGGAGGTGATTTCTCAGCAGCATCCAGGCCACAGGATTCTATGCATGTCGTTTAAAGATCCTTTAAAATTGACAGTGCACACAGCTTTTTCCATCACCAGAAGACTCTCATGAACAAGGCTGTGCTTGTCACAGCCTGGACAGCAGGGTGGCAGTTCACAACCCTGAGCAACCAAGGGGGAATGAGTACAGAAACCCTGTGCCAGAAAGCCAACTTTTGGGGTGGAAAAATATGACAACAACAACAGATCAAAATCCAGCATTCCTGTTAGGGGAATTTTTTACCAGTACATTCCAGGGAGCATGTCATAGTGACCATGTTACAGTGGATGTCCCATGCTGAAACCCAGTCTTAACCATTTAGCTGGGAGCCAGACCAGCCTACTGAGAAAGATGTCCACCATGTGGGAGAAGCTATTCTCATTCCCCACAGGTATGTCTAGGCCTTCAAAAGTGCTGTGAGATTCCTTCTTCCAAGACATGTCTGTTCCCTTTTGACCACAAGGGACTGCTGGCCTGGTGTCTTTTCACCAACTTCTCTTAGTACCACATCTTCTAAAGCAAGGATCTTTGTCCTGTTCACAGTTGACATTACAGGCCCAAAAATAGTTGCTTTTAACATCTGGGACTGGTCTTTTAGTGCTGCTCTGCAAACCCTGTAGCTCAGTGTTAGAAAAGCTTTCTTAGAAAATCACTTTTCTCTTTTTTGAGCCATGCTTATTACTTTCTAACTCGTCTCCTGGAAACTGATTGTTGGGTTTCCGCAGAAGTCAAGCTCCTGGTCATGTCCTTTCCCACACTGCTGGGGGGAAATGGAGAAAGGGCCTTTCTCCCTCCAGTCAGAAACCATAACACATTGCATCATCTTGTGGGACAGCATCTGGGAAAGGGACGCAGTTTAGCAAAACACTACTGGTGATTTTTCTTTTGTGGTCGAGCAAAATGTGGGAAGGGTCTTAGTTATATGTGGATTTTTTTCTCTTTCTGGTTTTGCCTTCTGAGTTGTCATGCACTTAGAAACTTGCAGGTTAGGTTTTGCTCTTTCGTGTGGCTTCCTTGTCTGCTTTAACGGCTGGTTTTGGGTGCTGAGGAACTCCAGGGTCTCAGTCTGACCTCACTTATGGACTCTCTGACCTTGAATGTCTGTTGTTGCCTCTTCTTCCCCTCCCTACCCCATAGAAACACGACCAGGAATGACTTTTTTGAAGCAGGAGCATACAAGTGTCAGTATTTGTCATAGTGATAATCTTACCTCAAAAGAAGTATCTTGCAAGTTGTTCTGCCCCCTCCCCAGCTGCTTAGGGCTTTGGTGGGTGTTAGCATTGGTGGGGAGCTGCAGCGAGGCTTCCCAAAAAGGCACAGGGTGGGCAGGCAGAGCCATCCCTGGGGTGTGAACATCCCCTCGGGGCCCTCCAAGCCTCCCTGCACCGCGCTCTGGTGTCCTCCCTGGGGAGCTTCCTGCACCCGCTGCAGCCCCATTGCTCAGTGCTGTCTTGCAAGGAGACGTGTTTTGGGTTTTGGGGGGTTTTTTAATTCTTCTCATTTGTGTGTGTTTCCTGCAGGGAAAGAAGAAGAAGAGGAAAAGGGATAAGCAGCCAGGAGAGACCAATGGTAAGTAAAATTAAGTCTAAATCTCTTGCTTAGTGGAAGTGTGGCAATCCTGGTGTGATGCTTCTAGGTCCGGGGGAGGTGGGTACGAGTCTCCTGGCCTCACGGGGAGCTGACCCCTATACTAGACAGCCTTTCTTTTTTTTTTTTTTCTTTATTTTTTTAAATGCACTCTAATTATTTACACATTATTGCCCTTCTGAAACTAGTAACCAAGCCATTGCATGTGAGAGTCTCTCGTGACGTTAGCTGAATTTGTACGTAGTGATTGCAGAGCCTTTAACCGCAGAGCCATAGTTGTAATGCCTATGCCATCATTTATAAAGTTGTGTGCTCACTGTGCGCATAAGTGTGTGCGTGTACATACGTATGTATGTGTTTGGTATTAATTTGGGCTGTACCTGTATGTTCTGATGCATGCCTTACAGTGGTAAATCGCACCCATTTTAAATTAAGGAGGTTTGCCATTCTGTATAGGAAATTAGAAATACTGCATAGGCAATCTCATAGTCAATTTTGAAGAAGCCCTGACTTAGTTTTTTTGAAGCCTTTGTATAATTTGTTCTTTTTTTTCAGAACACAGCGAATGTTTCCTAAATCCTTGCCTTTCACTTCCTCCGATTACAGGTGCTAACGTCATTTTGAGTCATTTAAAATAGTTTATAAACTGCTTTTTAATTTTTTTTTTCCTGCCATTATAGAATTTAACATTAAACACGACATTAAGAAAAAAATACCATCCACACGTTTTGATAGTATTTATTATCTATATATCTTTATATCTATTATATGTTTGATAGTAATTTTTAATTTTGTTTTTTGTTTTTGTAACAATTGCTATTAAAACAGTAATACAGTAAAAATAACGCAAGAGTTGTACTAACTGTGCAAATTGAATATGCAGTATTTCTTTAAAGAGACTGATAAAGAATGGAAGCAAGTCAGTAATGAACCTCCTTAATCTAATGGCATTTTTCATGGCTCCCACTAAGTCTTCTCACATTAGCATGCATATGCATTTTTTTATTATTATTTTCATTTTGGATTTTTTTTTTTCCTTTCTGCTCAAGCCTATTCATTGCAATTCACTCGCTGTACTAACTCAGCACCTTGCCATGCCTAACGTTTTATTTTCTGGCTGATACTAACATACTCATTCCGCAATCTGCTTATTCTTATCCATTCTTTTAAATACAAATTAATAAAAACAAATAAATTGAATGTTATTCCAAAAGCTGCATTATCCCAGGAGATATAATTTCCTTTTTTTTTTTTTTTTTTTTTTTTTTGCTCTCTTATTTTTATTTTGTATCTGAGTTGAAGAAAAAAGCATGTTCAGGATCTAACTTCCATACTCAGCTTCTTTTCTTCCTTTTTTCCCCCCGCCTCAAAAAAGAGAATAAAAAAAAAACCAGCCCAAATAAATCTTGCCTGAAACATCCTGCTAGACCAGCCACAATGACTTTCCTCTACCTGCTCTTTTAAAAGGGAAAGAAACAGTCCTTTATAAAGGGATACTGCAGCTTTAATTGCAACAGCTAATCTCAAGAGTTGAATAAAAATGTGATTATCACTTTTTTTTTAACTTTTAAATCAAAAGTCAATATTTTGCAATTAATAACGAGGACATTGATTTTTATTCCCTTTTTTATTTTTATTTTTTCCTTATTTTTATCTTTCTCTTTTTTCTCCCCTTTTTCCTTTTCTTTTCTCTCTCTCTCTCTCTCTCTCTCTCCCCCCCTCTCCCCTTTTCTTTTTTCCCTCTCTCCCTTTTCTGCTCGCTTTTCTTGAACTCATTCAGACCTGAGCGCTCCTAAGAAATGCCGAGCGCGCTTTGGCCTTGATCAACAGAATAACTGGTGCGGCCCCTGCAGGTGTGTATAGTTTTCCCAGACTCGCTATGGCTGATTTGCAGCTGGTTTATTTGGTACTTTCCCCTTTTTTTTCCTGCCTTGTTGCTTTGTAGCTCTGTGTTGTGATCTAGAACACACAAGGGAGTGGGACACTGCCATGAGTTATCATCTCTCTGAAAGGGTTTTGCTTTTTTTTTTGTTGTTGTTGTTGGTCTTTTTTTTTTGCCTTCCTCTTTGCTGCTGCTAGCCAAAAACCCACTGTAAAACAGCATCAGCCTTAAGCCCATCTGATCCGTGGCTCAACCACGCTCCTGGCCTCCAAGCCTCCACCCAAGGAAATTCTCTCCCAAAGTCCTCAATCACACAGCATTGAGCGCGGTACCGACACCAGACAGATGCACGGCCGTGTCGGAGACTTTTTTTTTGGTTTTCTTTTGGCTCATTGTGAAAGTCCTGGTTTATTTCCTGCCCTTGGTACAAGGGGAGATTACCAAATAAAACTGAGGTGATTGAAAGCTAAATGTAGCTGTAGCTAAGATGACGCAGTCCAAATGAGCTCTATCCACCATTGTGTTGTATTTTTTGTGTTTACCTTATGCTAACAGATGCAAATACTCCAAAGAAGTGTCGGGCATTGTTCGGGCTTGACCGACAGAGTTTATGGTGCAAACCATGCAGGTATAATATTACCCATTAGGCCTTTGGGGAAATAAAAGCAATCTGTCCTCTTAGTGCATTTGTGTGATTTTATTTTTTTAATCTTTTTTCCCCACTCCCCACCTTTCTCTCTCCACAGCATCAATTGCTAATAATCTTTGATCTTTGGAATTTCTTGCTAATTTAATGCCATTTTCTCTCTTTCTTTACCAATAACCTTTCCCTGGTGGTAGAACTGGGAACAAGCAAACTTTTGAGTCCTTAAAGCTGGCAGGTTTTTTGGCTTTTTTTTTTTCCCCCCCCAGATTGTCAGCAAAATTAATGTTTAGCTGAACATCTGTATTTTGTCTTTCATTTGGGTCTATATCTGCTGCCTCCAAAGGCTTTTTAAAAAGGTTCTGGGATCTGCAGCACCTAGTGTTTTTCTCATTATTAGAGATGTAAAAGCCAGTGTTTACAGCTTATATTGTACTCATTTTTTTGGTGTTATCTGCAAAATTAAATAGCTACCTGTAGGCTTCAATGCCTTGGTAAGGTTTATGCAGGTACCAGTTTTTTAAATTATCTGATGTCTTTTTTTTATGATTCTGAAAATACATTTTTTTCCTAAATTTCATCCCAAGTGAGCTGTAAATGCCTGAGCTCTAAACAAAACTAATTACAACTTCAGTAGGACAGTTTCCAGCATTAAAAGGAAATGAAAGACATCAGAGAGCCCAGATTTCGACAGCCCATGTTCTACTGGAGTTTGATTCCATGTATAACTCAGTATGTGCTTCTTTCTTGGTGGAGGGATACCAAGTAGTTCTTTTCTCATTCCTTTTTCCTTATGTGATCGCGTTTGGTTAAATTTGTTGTTTCTTTGTTCTGATACAAGCAGTCTTTGAATTTGGAATATTATGATGGTAGGTATTTCAACCCAAACCACACTCTGTGTGTAGTGATTCCTCTCCCACATTTTCCCTTCTTACTCATGCCAGTCCCATGTGCTCCATCTCATTTAGAATGTAGATCAGACGTCCATCGTATTTTGTGTATGCACGCAGTCTTGTTTGTGCTTAGTGTCGAGGAAAACACAGATCAAGGGTGGTGGTGTATGTCAAAATACCAGCTAAGGCACCAGAAATGTCTTCACCAGATTGCATATTGTCCCCTGCAAGGCATGCCAGTACCGGGTGTTGGGGTCTTAAATACCAGTACCAGTACGTGTGTTAAAGAGGCTTTGAAAGCAGCAGTTGCTTAAAGCTTAAAGGGAGAAGAGTTCAGTCCTCGAGAGCTGGGTAGCCACTTCACTGTGTCAGGAGGCTCAAGTCTCATGCTAGCCAAAGACTCAAATGCTGTGTTTAATTAGGCTTTATTCTGTGGTTAGTTCACTACACGCTATCAGCAGATATTTGTGTAGTCTATAAAGATAGAGTATTTGAAACACGTCAAGCTCTGTATGCCAAGTACCAGAACTGGGGGCACATCATGTTTGTGTTGCTTTATCTTTCCCT
>NW_010326754.1:59372-81078 GCF_000700745.2 Antrostomus carolinensis | reverse complement strand
TCCCTAGCAGCTTAAGTAAACAGCATACTTTTAAAACTACATTTTATCAGCAAGGAGACTTTTTATTCGATCTGTACAGTGCTTAGGTTACATGTGAAGCATAAACCCTCTCTTAACTTATGCCAGATTTTGGTGAGAAATCTTTGCAGCTCAACAGCAACAACTTTTGAGATGAGTTTTGAGCAGTGCAGTAGCTTCCAGTGGTGTAGCTGATAGCTTTAGACTTACTGATACAGTCAGCTGCCTTTTTTTTTCTTTATTTTATTTTATTTTATTTTTTTTAATGCATGGAGTCATTTTATCACTAGGAGGTAGAGTTTAGAGCATTTCTTTCCTAGTTCTGGTCCTAACCATTATAACATTGCATTTCCTAGCATGGTAGCTTTTTGTAGCACATCTTAGGTAGGTGCTAAAAATGGGCAGTTTGCTACTACAGTAGAAACTGAGACATCTTTGCTCATAGCAACTGAATAAACCCTTGTAATCATCTGTGGCTTTCTCTCATGGCAATTGCAGCATTATGGGTTTTCCAGTGCTGTCCTGGGACTAGTTTCAAGGGCAGTACAAGCAGGGTCAGGTCTCTTGGTGTTTGCCAGACTGGTGTAGCAGTTGACACTTTAGGAGCAACGCACAAGTGAATAATCCTCACTAGTGCTTATCAGGGGAGGGGTATGTAGGATTTTTGTTCCCACTTTTAGGAGAGCAAAACTGAAGGCACAAAATGTTCCTTGGATATTTACATATTCCCCTTCACCAGAGTTGCCTGGTTTTCTTCACTTCTGGTAAAATTTGGCTTGCAGGGTTTGGGATTTTACCATCTGTCTCACCTAACCCTGACACATACATGACCACAGATAACACATAGTGGGAATGGCATAGGCTGGAGAAACATCCACCCCTTGAGCCATCATGATATAATTAAATGGCTTTTCAGTCTAGAAGTGGCCACACTATTAAAGAGTTTAAATACAACAGAAGCAGAGGAAGCAGTCTGCTCCCTTAATCCGTTAAAGGAAAATGACTTCAGGTAGCAGGCCAGCAGGTTTAGTTTTAAAAAGGTTGTTAACTCTATCAGAGTCAGAAAGTCAGGTAGACCTGGTTTAAGTCTGCTTTGCCATGGGAACTCTTCCTTTCAGGTCACAGAACTTAAATAGTATTAAAAAAAATAATTTTGAGTTTTTGGCATACTAGATTCAAACTGCCTTGAGTGGAACAATTAACTGCCTTGTAGGTTGAGATCAGTCCAGTTGAATGGCTTCTGGACCACCATCAATGAGGCAGGCAGAGCTTGAGTCTCTGCTTCCAAATTATTTTAGTTTGGGGATGGGGGGGAGCCCTTCAGTCTCCAAATTGTGAAGACCCACCTTTCCACACAGGTGTTGCCAGTGAGCTTTGTGAAGCATCACTGTTGGGCTTTGCCACTGGAGCTCTACAGAAGGTCCAGATGTGAACGTGGTAGCGTTGCATAGCTGAAGCTAGGAAGTGGCGAGACAGAGAAGAGAGGAGGGGAGAAAGAGCAGCAGAACTGTCCTTAGCCAAGAGCCAGAGGCTTCCCATGTTGTTTGTTGATGATAGAAGAATTAACAGGTTCTGTTTTGAGCCCACCAAATTAATTTTTTTCTGTCTTTTAACGTTGCTCTAATAAAGCATGGTTTACAGCCTTCACTTACTGTCTTCTATCTTTCTTCCTTTCTTTTTAACATTTAAGTTGCATGGTTGTCTTTAGTTTTTAGCATGTATTGATCTGCAGGCTAACGTGGTTAAAACTCTTAATAGCCCTAACCCCTTACCTTGCCATGTGGAACACGGAGCAGAACCTGAGAGCAGAGCCTGCGTCTCTGGAGGAAGGGATGTCACAGCACTGGTCCCTCACTGAGGCTGATGGCAAGATGGGGTGCTGTGGTTGCTGTTCCCATTCTGGCTGTGGGAGATGATATCTTTTAACTCCAGGATCAAACTGGTTAGATCTCCCTTGCAGTCGAGAAACAACTAGCCCCTTTGCCTAGACAGCAGACCTTGATTTAACCCAAGTCAAACACAGTTGCTGTACATAGGGAAGAACATCGATGACCAGCAGTGGAGCTGGGGCACCTCTGCGAGTGGGGAATGTCACCCAGTGACACTCAGCTGCTGTGCCATGCTCAGACTCTTACTCTGGTGAAGTTGCTGAGCTAGGGCAAGGTATCCACTGGAGGGGGAGAGCAACCTACTCCTTCACATTAATGGCTTTGTGCAGCTTAGCTGAGCGTCCAAAGTTTTTGTGGCAGAGCTGCTCTAGACAGGCTTTGTCATATACCTCGGGCTGTGTGACAGCGGTTCAGCACTTCCCATGGAAAGTGTGCTTGTGAATAGGAGGGCTGGAGAGCCATCATTACTGGGGTCAAGGTGGCCACTGAATTTTGTTCTGCCAGATGCTGTGGTTGGTTGCCTCATTATTTCTGTCCTGCTGCTAGAATTGTCTTCCATATACTTGGCAAGAGAGATGGTGTGAAACTGTCATCTGTTTTCATTGCTCCTTTACATTATTAAGTGGACAGAGGGAGGAGAAAAGATCTCTGTCAGGTCACTTACTCATTTATTTGAAGACGAGCGGCTCTTGCAAGACTATCATATTCCCTGGTGTGAAATAAGCTCCATGTTGCTCCCCACCTTTGTACCTGTCATTGTGCTCTTCACCTACTGATGAAATTGGATCCCACTCTGGAGTTACGTGGATGGCCTCTCAGAGGACAATTCCCCAAAACACAGACGAGCAGCTTCCCAAATCTACCACTCTCCCTTAAAACAAAAAGTAAAACTGAGTCGATTTAAAGCCACAACCTGCAGGCCATACAACCAGTTATTCTTGTTATTTTGGATCATACTCTGTTTATCCTGTTCTTTCCTGTTTTTTTTCTTCTGTTTGCTTTGTTTGTTCGTTTTGTTTTTATTTCCCCTCTCTCTCGTTCTCTCTATTATATATCCCTCCCGTCTGACTCTGATGTTTCTGGATTTGGTGTGGTTCTTAACAGAGGAGAAAGCAATGAGCAGTAGTTTGCAGCCATCCTTGCCTCCCAGGGGCAGTGCATCGTAAGACACGAGAGGTGATGCAGGTGTAGAGGTAGCCCCATTGAGTTGGACAGCGTTGTGGGACATCTTGAGATACCATCAACTATGCAGGGCTTTTATTTTATAAGGATTGTTTTTTTTATTTTTTCTGGAGGAAAGTTGAGTTTGTAGATTAAGCACAGTGGTCTCCAAAAACATCTTACCTGATTTTCCGATTATTAAAATAACTAAGGAAAGGAGGCAGCCTGAAGAGGAGGGGGACCAAGAGACAATTGGTGAATCCTTTCCAAATCTGTTAGCTGAGGGGAGGTTCCCAAGCGGGCCCGGTGCCGAGGACACCCCACCAGACCCCCAGGACAGTGCGTGGGGCCAGGGTGCCACCCCTGCAGAGCCCAGAGTAGCTAATTAATGGCTCTTTGCTTTAGATAACTGTCTCCATCAGCGTCTCTGCCCTTTATTCACAGATAACTCTCTCCCTGTTTCTAGGAGAAAAAAAAAGTGCGTTCGCTACATACAAGGTGAAGGCAGCTGCGTCAGCCCACCCTCTTCAGATGGAAGCTTACTAGACTCTCCTCCGTCCTCCCCCGCCATGCTCACCTCCCCCTCCAGAGACTCGAAACCACAGACTGAACAAACGCAACCCCTCTCGCTCTCGTTGAAGCCCGACCCGCTGGCACACCTGGTCATGATGCCGCCGCCATCCTCGCTCGTCCTTGCCGAGAGCGCTGCGAGCAAGCCCGGCGCTCTGCCTGCTGCCAGCTGCCCCAACGGGGCCCTGGACCACCCGCCGGCCGCCCTCCCGCCGGCCGCCGCCGCATCCCTAGCACAGCCCTCCACCTCCTCCTTGCATTCCCACAGCTCGCTGGCGGGGACACAGCCCCAGCCGCTCTCCCTCGTAACCAAGTCCTTAGAATAGCTTTAGCCTCGTTAGCCCTTTTGGTTTCCCTCGGGGGGATTGAATTCTGTTGGGATTTGGGGTTCGTTGTTTTTGGTTTTGTTTTCTCCTTTTCTTTACTTTTTTTTTCCTTCTCCTCCTCCTCGTCGTCCGCTGTTTGTCGTCGTTTCTCGGTTTCGTTTTTAATTTGTGCCACGTGGCTACATTAGTTGATGTTTTATCGAGTTCATTGGTCAATATTTGACCCATTCTTATTTCAATTTCTCCTTTTTAAATATGTAGATGAGAAAAGCCTCATGATTCTGCCAAAATTTTTATCAACAGCTGTTTAAAGTCTTTGTAGCGTTTAAAAAATATATATATATACATAATTGTTATGTAGTTCCAATAGCTTAGTTTTAAAGACTGATTTTAAAAATTTAAAAAAAAAAAAAAAAAAAAAAAAGAAGCAATTTTGAAGCAGCCCTTGCCGGAGGCATTGGTTCTTTATTATTTGTATTAAATACGAGCTTGCGAACCAATCATTTTACATCTGGTTTTTAAACCTTTAAGGGCACAACGAATGCGGTGCCGCTACTACTTCTTTTTTTTTTTTTCCTTCCTTGTGTGAAACAACCTTTATTGTGATGTTACTTGTTATTGTTTAAATGTACAGAAACAAAGGGTTAAAAAAAAAAATGTGTTAATATACCTTGTTCCATGGTGTTGTTCTTTTTGGGGGAGGGAACGCTACTCAACAATTAAAAGTATCACAACGCTATTGGACCAGTAGTATTTATTGCTTTAGAAATTGCTTGTTGTATCTGTATGTTGTCCCTTTTTAAATGTTTTTTTTCCTCTTTTTTTTCTTGAAACATTGTATAAAGTTTTTTTTTTTTCCCTTAGTGTAAGCATCTTATATATAACAACTCATTTGTACAAGGTTTTTAAGTTTATATATAAATGTGTATATATATATTTTTTCCGGGATTTTTGTTTTTGATTTCCTTTTGTGATTTTTTTTTTTTTTTTTTTTTTGCTATATGAAACACAGTTGCCACCAAATGGACATTTGCAGATGCATTTTTTCAAGGATCAATAGTGTAAAAAGAAAAAAAAAAATGCTTTAAAAGCCATTACACACAAAAAGACTTGAAAATTTAGCAAGGGAATTTTTAGCAACGCTGTTTGAAAAATAGCAAGGTCCAAGTGTCTCCCGTTCAGAACTGCAGCTGAATCCCCTGCGACATTAGGACTGTAGGCTGTGTGCAAAATTTTTATGTGCCAAAATTCAGTGACTTTTAACTTTCTCCCAACAATTTTTTTTTTTTTTTTTTTTTAATGCTGTAATTTTTTTTGTTCATCATGTTTTGCTGTGATGTTACATAGGTAGATATGTATGTAGTTTTAATGTCACCTATAACAGACGTGTTTGGTAGCAGATTGTCCGGAAAGCATTTAAAATGAAGAGGTATAAACCCTTAAGGGCCAAATTCTGTATATTAGATTATTCATAAAAGGAAAATCAGACTGCCACTTTTATGTACACTTACTACATACAGGTAGGTAGCAAACTTAAAACAAAAAAAAAAAAACCTAGGCATGTTGATGTTGCAAAAAAACGCTGTATAAAGCTGAAAAATTGTTCATCTGTTCATTCAGTGCCATTGTAGTTGACATGAAGCGATTGTAAAACTGTCTCAGATTTTTCTCTGGTTTATTAAGATGCTAACTATAACATTTTTTGTGAATACTTTGAATGTTTCCTAACAGTTGTGATGTTACTGTTCCGTTTTATGCTCTTATTCCAATTTTCATTTTTAATGGTTTGGAAGCCATTTTTTGTAATGAATAAATGTTCATGCTGTACAGTATCTGTAGCATGCAGTTCTGGATTAATAAAAGCAACTTAGTATGTGCAGAGAATGACTTGTCAACTCATTTTTGCGTTGACTGCATTTTACTCTGGCCAAAAAGATTTACAGCCCGAGGGGAAAAGTTCCTCAATTTATTTATTTATTTAATTATTTATTTTGTGTGTGTGAAAATCGTAGTGACTTGCAACCAGCTCTAGTTGTGAGAAATCCTCTGTTTCCTTTGGGTTCCCGTGCTGCTGCCTGCTAAATCCGTTTTGCACGAGCCCTCTCGCTGCTCAGCAAGCTTTTGCGTGAGTAGCAGCGGTAGAAAATCCTTTTTATTCCAAGCAAATGGCACGTGGTTTGGCAAAAGACAAATAGCACGTGAGCTAAAGGAATGTCATCCCTCTGTGTGAAGTGATCCTGCCTGGGGGACGGGAGAGCAGTGCCGATGGTACCTTCAGTTTTAAAACATTTTTGTTGAACCTGGTGATCTCACAGCACAGGACCGATGCAGTATAAGGGTCACACAGGAGAGCTTAGGTAGCCCTGATTAGTCAGAATCCTTGTGCTGGCTGTAGGGTTTCCCTCCTGGATAGATTTGAGCCTGGGTTTGCATATATATATATATATATATATGTATGTATGTATGTACACTCTTTTTTAAATGTAATGAGCCTTTGCAGCACAGCCTGCTCTCGGCACTGAGCATCCAGCATCCACCAAACGCAGCAATGTCTGCAGATGCTGCTGGATGAAAGTAAAGTTAAATGCAAGAATTTTTATTAAATGGTCAATTTGTTTGGGGTTTCTTTAACTGAGTAGGGATTTAAGCTTCATGATTTCCAGGAATCTCTTAGAAGTGGATGTCACCATAGCCCCAGTCATCTTGGAACATCTCAACCATAGTAATTTCTACAATGGCACTCGAGGGCAATCGAATGCAAAGGCTCGTTCCCTGCCAGCGTGCCAGTCTGTCACTCAGGTAATCACTGCTCCTCAGTCTGTCTTGAGATGGACTCTGCAGGAAGGGTAAGTTTTCTTCCTCCTGTGGGAACACTGATGAAGTGATTTTCTGCAGAGACCTGGGAATGGGGCCATTTCAGGAAGCCCAGCCTCGTGTTGAGACTGTGCTGTCCCTTGGTCTGATAAAACCAAAACTGGCTGTGAAGCAATTGTCTGTTGGCTGCAAAGGGAATTTGCTTTGTAGAGGGGCTGGGAGGTACTGGGTGAAGTCCTAAATAATGCTTAAACAGAATATATAGTACTTTCAGTTACTACTACTTTTTTAATGACTACTTTACAAGCCAGAAGCCTTGGGTTTTTTCTCAAGTTTGTTAATAAAGGGTAATATACATGAGTATTGCTTCATATTTCCTATTAGAAGAATTAAGTCACAGTGAATTTTTTTTACGAGGCTCCATTTATCTCCTTTGGTCCGAGGCCTGATGCTGTTTCTGTTGTGGTCTGCCATGACACTGCCCTAGACTTCATTGGCACATGTCCCCTTGTCACCTGTGACAGGCGTGTGGGCAGCATGGGTGGGATGGGACTCTGCAACAGGGAAGAGGATGTTGCTGTGAAGTCTTTGTGGAAGATGCCAAATGTTGCTGTTGTTGGTAGCCAGCAAATCGAACGCGATGCTCGAATTACTCTCCTGCTATTTAAGGTTTCTAGGGAATTTTTTTTTTTCTTTCTCCTGAAGATTTTGACTCTCGCTAGAGCATGGCCATCCATCAGCCAGACACATGTGGTGCATCTGCTGGGGATAAGTGCTCTCTTCTAATGTAAAACATGGTGCTCCAGGGAGATCTTTGAATGCTATGATTCAAAGGAGACACCATCAAGGTATGATTCATATATTCAGCAAAATAGCATGTTCTTTGCTCACTGCTTTATTAGTGAGTCGTTGGAAAGCAGAGTCCAAAAACACTGTTCCTGAACAAATTGGTTTTCCTTCTGTGTGTGCAGTGAGAGGCATGTGTTTGAAAGATAGGTTGAACAGAGCTCACGAGTGGTGGATAACTCGTGCTGGGAGCTCTTTTGCTGTTGAAGACAACTGCATATTCCTGGGAAAGCAACCGCTTGGGTTTCCTGTAGGCTGTGCTTTGGCTGTGTCCCTTGATGGGCTTATGCCTTCAGATTTGCCTCCAAATTTCCCTTGCCTAGAGGACCTGAGCTGGGTCAAGGCTCCTGGGAGAAAATTACAATTATTTATATGTACTCCCTATGTGCTGAGGAGTCACAGCCAAGGACCCCATCGGATGAGGTGCACTGGAAACACGATGGAGAGCAGCCCTTCCCATACACTGTGGGTTTAAAATAGGGTGAGCGACTGGCTACAGGGGTACGGATGGATCACCCCCTTCACCCCAAGATCCACGCAAGTGAGGGCAACCTCCAGAGCAGGACGGTGAGAAACTGGCACGCTGTGTCCTTGTACAGGGCTGTCACAGGACAGCATGGGGCCCTACATACAGTAAGTAATTCACTATAGCTATTGCTTCCATCTGGTTTTATGGGATAAGGCAGGGAAGCAAGTCAATGTATTGCATGTTCGGGAGACATTTATTTTCCATTAGTTTTGTAAATCTCATTTTTCACTTAGTGTATGGAATTTTTAAAAGTTTAAGCAATTGCTGACTCAATAAAGCAGAGCCACATGGTTTTAAGCTTTGCTTAAAAGAAAAAAAGGAAGGGAGAGGCAGGAAAAAAGAGCAGTCTTTAGAGTCCTGTTCATTTCATTAGACCATAAAAAGATGTAAAGGGAACTCACAGTAAAATAGTTTCATGGGCCATCACAACAATCATGAAAGCAAGCAATAATAATAATAATAATAATAATAATAATAATAATAATAATAATAATGATAATAATAAATGAACGTGTGTGACAGTGCTGCCCAGCTTTGTCTGGCATACATATAGGAGTGCTTTACCACCTGAGACTCTGGGTAAAGATTTTGGATGCTGTTTTGGGAGAGATGCTGCATTTGAAGACTAAATACGGTACCAGATCAGCACTGAGCTTCAGTGGTCTTGGTTGGACAGGAAGGCTAAAGCTCTTGCAGCCTTAAAACTATGAATATGCAAATTTGCTCAGAGATTGTAGCAGTTGCTATATTATAAAAAAAGGGCAGACAGGTACTTTAGCATTCATTTTAAGATGTTCTTGGAAAACATCTTGAGATTTCTAAGGCAGATCAGCTACAAGTGAACACTGTCAGCCACCCATCCTTGTCAATAATGTCACCAGCTTGTTTTAAGGACCCTCTGAGGACAGGAATCTGCCAACCCCTGGACTGATTTTCTTCAGGGATCAGTCCAAAATATTCACTCATTACTTGCTTCCATGTTCTAGGAGTTACTCTTTTTCAGAGATGGGGAATGCGTGTAATTTGGGGTGAGGAGGTGTTAGCCCAGACCTCTAAGGCAGTGGAGATCATGAAGTCATTGCTGTCTGTCCATCTGTTTGACCTTATCCTGATAACTCGTGAATCCTCTGGCATTCTGAACCAAATTTGACAGCAGCAGTCAAACTCTCAGAGATGATAAAGTCCCTGTGAGTTCCAGGGAAATCTCTACCGGCTCTGAGAAGAGTCTTTCCAGATCTGCTGCTGAAGAAAAGGCAGGGAGAGCTCAGCTGTTATCCATTCTCTCTGGCAGCATCCAGATGGACAATTATCACACGTCTACTTCTGGACCAGCATCTGCGCTCTCCTGCCCAGCTGGCAGGCCAAGAAGATTAGGTAGGAGACATGGAGAGCATTGGGGTGTTGGAGGGAACAAGGGACATGGGAGAGAGTTAAGAGCATAGGGAAAACTAGAAATACTGCAGCTGTGATATGTGATATTATGTAAGATTGCAGCAGGGAAGCGAGGGGAGGGGAAGGACGATGGGGTGACAGGAGACACATCTGCAGGACGCCTGGCCTCGCTAGTGTTACCGCTCGCAAAGCAAAGCTGCTCTGGAAAAGTAGATGCTGTGGAGTTACCAGCTCCTTGTCTCACTGCTTTGACTTGTCCTGTCTCACCAGGGAGAAGCAAAGCCCTGACTGGGGGGTACCTGCTGGCAGGGGCTCTGGCTGGGCAGCCCCCCACCAGGAAGGTCTACAGGGTGGGAAGGGCTTGGAATGTTTCCACAGCCCTGTAGCATGGTGAGGATCAGAGCTGGGTGTCTACAGCAAGAAGGGTGGTTTAAAAAAAATAAGAAAAAATCAAGAAAAAATATGATTACCTTCTTTGCAAACAAGCCCCTTTTTAGTAGCTGGTTCCCAAGCATTAGCAAACACCCTGGTTTTAATCTTCCTCAGAAAATGTCTCCTTTGCTCCCTTATTTTGTGTTCCCTTTTGAATATGCTGCTGGGGTATTTTTGGATCTAACTATATCTTTTTAATCTGTTCCCCCCACTTCTGCTCAGCCCCCACTGCCTCCCTGCCTGCTCCTCCTTCAAACTTATATAATGGCACATTATACAAAATAGCTAAGCAGGTGGTATTTTTAAAGACAGTGAGTGAGCATTTTTTTGGCCTAAATTTGGAACGAAACAGATGGATTTTAAGACTCTGCTTTTTCTATGAATAGTAACCGTTGTTCTCCACTGCCTTAAACACCAGTTTCAAGACCACCTCCAGCAACCAATCAGCACTCTGTTATTTAATTATAACAAAATTCTTAGCTCTGTCTGCTGCTGCATGGACAAGTGGGGGGCACTGGATCAACTTCTGGAGCCAGGCAGGCTTGCCAACAATAATTTTCCTTTTCCCAGAGGGCTGAGGGGGCCTGGAGCGGGTTCCAAGTTCCTCCTAAACTGGCTGTTCAGTTTGGGCTCCCTGACAGAGTGCTTGAAAAGGGTTATAGAAAGGCAGATAAATGCACTTCTTGTTGCAAGCTTCCCTGACAAGCCAGGCCTCCAGAACAGTGATCTCATTCCTGCCTCATTATTAGTGGTGCCAGATTTTTTCCATTAACAGGTAATTGAGTCGAAACTAAAATAAGCAAAGTTTGTTTTATCCAATGCATTTTCTTGCTTGCTTGTGAAAGAAAAACACTTTAGAAAGAAGTTTGCTTTTAATGTTCATGGAAATGTATTTACATCTTAGAGATTCCTCTCTGCTCTAATGTAATTAACCTGACTGGTCTTTTTGTTGTTGTTTGGAGTTTTAAAGCAAAGATATTGATGAGGCTTAATTCTTTTTTTTAGTGGTTTGAATTCCCTGGGACCAGCAGGGTTGAAATTGCCCGTCCTGTGCACGGCCACGCACGTTATCCCACTCCCACGTATGTGCGTGTTCATGTTGTGTGATTGACTTTGTCCGTGGCCCCGGAGGGGAAGCAGGAGCAGGAGCCCAACGGGACGACGCTGTGCACCGCTTCCAGGCTCACCATGAGCTTTCCCTTCCAGAGGGGCTGCGGGGACACTGCTAGGACCAGAAAATATCTTTTCTCCTGAGTAAGCATGAAAACAAAGTGCCTGCCTGTGAAATGCTGGAGACCATTCTTTGGTTCTAATCCATGCCGTTATGAGGGCAGAAGGGACAAGTGTAAAATCTGGGCTACATATGCTTCTGCTGAGACGATGTTGCTTGTAGAGAAGGAGAGCAACTTTCTATCTGTCTGGGTGTGTCCACACCCAGGGTTTACCATGCTGTCTGCCTCTGAGCCAAGGCAGCGCCAGAGCCAAGAAAACCTGAGCAATTCCTTAGCCAGCAGCTTCAGGCTTCCCTGTGCAGCCAGCGGGCCACCTCCTCCCCTCATCGGCTGCAGGAGAGCCAGCCCTGCCCTGGGTGAAAGGCAAAGCCCTCAAGGATGGCATGTGAAACATTGCAAGCCCTTGGGGACAAGCATGTCCTGCAGAGAAGTTACTACCAGTGTGGATGTCTTCCCATTTTTTGAGGCATCTCCCTGATGCCTCCTAATCCTCTGGCAGTGGGCTGCCCTGGGAGCTCTGGGCCACCCTACAAATCCAGCAGTGAATTCCCCCTGAAGCTCATGGGATCGATGCCTGGAAGCAGGGCCGTTTTCTGCCCTGGCTTGGGCACCTGAGACAGCTTCTTGTGGAGTCAGCTCTGACCTTGCCACTAGGCAAAGCAGGTGCCTCTTGTTTGCACCCCTCCACCCATGTCCTGAAGTAACCAAAACCCACAGTGACTTTGCCTCATTTCCAGTTTAACAGGAAACAGTTAACGATGCTGAAAAAACAGACAAGTTTCATATTTGTGTATTTGCTCTTTTGCTTCTGTTTTGGCCTGTTCATGGAGATGAAAGAGGCCATGTCCACCAGTGACACTAGGACTTCAACACTTTGCCCACAAACTGACATCCTTGTATCAACCAGGCTTTTGTGTCATCTCCTCTCCAGCCCTTTGCAAAGGAGTGATGGAATGGGAGTGTTGCAGAAGGGCCCATAGCCTTGGACAGAGGTGGGGGGAAGTTGAGCAAGGAGGATGCTGAGACCGGGCTGTGGGACGGAGGCTGTGGCATGTCCCACTGCAGCTGAGACCCTTCTGCAGGGCAGGGGAAGCGGGTGGCTGGAGAAGTGCTGAACGTGGCAGTGGTGCCTGCCTGCTGAGCACTGCCTCCGCCTCACATCCCCTGGGCTCCCAGAGGCCAATTACCAATTCACAGAGCCTGTTTCAGCACAAACAGGACCTTCAAAGAGCTGGGAGCCTTTCTGGTTTTGTTTTCTTTCTTTTCTTTTTTTTTTTTTTTATGCCCTCCTAAAAAAAATAAAAGCAGAAAGACCCATACTTCAAGGTCAAGTACATAATTGTTTCTAACAGGAATTTCAAACATTGTCTCTTCCTCTTGGCAGGTATCGCTGGGTCAGTTACCCTGACTACCTGACAGATGCAAGACACAATAACCCCCATCTGCACTTGAACATGTCCAGTCTAAAGTAGAATTTAAAGGGCTTTTCGTTTTGTTTTGTGTTTTGTTTTGTGTTTTGTTTTGTGTTTTGTTTTGTTTAATCGCGCAACTTTGGGGGTTTTCTGGTCGGAGAATTTAGCTGGTTTTCATCTTGTGGATGTCTGATGTTGAGACTTCTCTGGCAGTGAAGCTGTAGGAGAAATCAGGCAGGTGACATGGGAGCTGTCACACTGCAATAGCCCTTGTACAGGCAGAGGTGGAGAGACCATGTGGGGAAGATGTACTGTGTATGAAGGAGCAAATCAGAAAATGCCTCTTAATGACTGAAATGCTGAAATGAAACAAGATGCCCAATTACATTCCTAGCAGTTTGAGATGTGTATTAACCAACTCCCTCAGTTTACCTGCCTCTAAAATGGCTGTAAAAATAATGAAATAATGAGATGCACCGGCTTGCACATCTTTTACTCTCTGTAATAAGCAAGCTCAGGAGCTGCAAAGCAAAATCAGGCTTGCCACAATGTAGGAGATGAAATTGCTTCTTTGGTCACTCCTTCCAACATATTTTATTCTTACTGGATTTTCTGGGGTACTCCTTGTTTTAGTTTGCTGTTTGCTGCATGAATTCTACTGAAGCAGCCAAGCAGCTTGCTTTTATAAACTTCTCCTCCTCTGCATCATGAGGGCTGACAAGGAACTTGGATTGGTGAAAAACCATTGAACAAAGTGGCTTCACTTCAAATTGTTTAATTTTGAGAGATTATTTTTTTCTTCTCCCCACCTTCTTTGAATTTTTAAGTGAATTCAACTTAACAGATATCACTCAGGTGTAGGCAATACCCATACAGGGAAGATTTGCCATCTACAAACCTGTTCCTTTGTTAAAGCCTTCTGTTTAGCCAGAGACTACCCACAGCGTGGACAACAATGGTACAGACCCCTCTGAACTCTGTCCTCTCTTCAGGCTACTCAGACCTGGATGAATGAGCTGAGGGATGCAACAGCTGCTCTGTCTTCTTCCTTCAGATCCTTTCTGTTCCATTCACAGTTTACACAGTGTTCATCACCATTGCATCTCAGTTCCTCAGGTTCCAAGAGCCACCAGGTTTACCTGTTGTCCTGCATTTCACAGGGATGTAGTAGCATGAGCTCCACCTCACATTTGTAACATGATCCAAAGAACTATTTTTGGGCTGAGTGTCACGTTTGCAGAATATTTGATATGTTTTTCAAGAAAAGCATCTACAATGCTGAGACAAACTGCTTCAAGTCAGCTGAGACCAGCAACAAGATCTGGCCTAGTTGAGCAGACCTCATAATGCGGAAGAGGACGTGAGGACTGATTGTACAAGATCAATGACTTTAGCACCCTAATAGGTTCAGTCAAGATCTTTTACTTGGGTATTATAATCTTTGAAGTTTTTACTGACTCACATCTCTTTTCTGGGATGAAATTCCCAATTTTCCCAATGGCAACTCATGGCCTTGGGTGTCCCATTTGATGATGCAGGCTGTTTTGCAGCAAGCACTGGATTCTTTTCATTGTAAGGGGAAGGGAGTTTGTGTAAACTGTCTCAACTTAAACTGAAGCCAAAACAATCAATAGTTACTACTGAAAAATCTACAGTGATCTTATTCTAGTTTAATCCACGAGACACATCTGGCACACCTTTGGTTCTGCATAAAATAACAGTATTTTTCATATTAGAGAAGGCAAAAGGAGCAGGAGTATAAATAATTCTATGTTAGTTGCATTTAAATATGCTTAAGTCTCACTGTTTCATATAAGTCCTTTGGATTTGGTCCAACCTAAAAATCATATTTATCTAAACTGAAATATTTGGGAGGTGGGGGGGGAGATATTTTTTTTTTTTTTCCTGAATATACCTCTCTTTTTTAGTGGTGGTGTTGTTCTGCCTAGTTTTCTTTACCCTAACAGAGGTGACTCCGCAGCACATTTCTTTTGACAAAAACACATAAAACCAACACGGACCAGTTAACACAGATGACATCTTTAAACCTGAATACATTTTTTTCACTATAAACGCCACCAGTCAACTTTCGTGTAGGTAGGTTTCCATTGTTAGTTGTCAAAGTCTTCTTGAGTGGATTTCCCACTGTGTCACTTTTGTGTGAGTCAAATCAAGATTATAGGTAACAGAGAAGAAAAAGAAAAAGAAGAGAAGGTTAGACCCTCATTTTAGAGTTTAAGAAAAATCTACCAGCAGGTTGCAGTTCGAGTTGGTAATATACATGAAAGGGGGAGTCCAAGCCATGTCACAGGTATCACTATATTAGGCTTTTAGGAAAAAGCATACAAAACACATATTGTAGTGGTCACACACAGAGACATAAATTTAGGAACAAGATCTGCCTTAGCTTGAACATAGTCAGCTCTGATAATAAGGAACAATGGACCGAAGCTATTATGAAACGAAACCCAGGTGCCTGAAGGTAGGGAGCTTTTAGTTGAGTTCTCCTGGAATAAAAAAAGTCTAACTTTTTTTCACAGATATATGTTGTCCTAATTTTTCTCTGTTCTCGCTTTAGAAGATAGATTATTTTATTTGGAGTCTGAGTAATTAACATAGATAAATTGTTTCATGATGAAATTTTCTGGAGTAACATTTAAATGAAAATTTTTGTTTCATCTTTTCTATCCTAAATAGTTTTATTTTTGTTGGCATTTTGGATGTGCAAAGAAAATATGCTAGGGTATCCCATGTATCATTCCACGATGTAGTGGCAGGGATGGATTGCAGTTATTTTGTAATAGTTTGGGTAGTTCCTAGTCTTACTTGAGTGGTGTAAAAATATCTCTATAAGTGTGATATTTGTTAATTCACTTAATGAGATTGTCAGAAACAACCTCAAGGAGGAAAAGACAGTGAATACCTAAACCTGGGCAAAAACTTGATTTATTGCAAAAATCGCTTGTTTTACATTTTATCTCAACCTGTATCGGATGTCAACAGGCTGCTGAGACATGTCTAAGAAAGCTGGAGGACTGGGAGGGCAGCAACATTCAGTAGAATTCGAAGAGTCTCACAAGGACTTAAGAAGGATGGAGGCAAAGTCCAGGTTGTCACAGGTATCTGATGATGTCAGACCTGCAGTTGTAGAATTTGCAGGTAAGTTTGACTTTTCTCACAAAAAGAGTACGTTCCTAGGGGAATGTACCTATGGATACATTCTAGGTTTGAGAGATACATGCATAGACCTTTGGTCATACCGAAGACCTTTTCTCTTTTCTATCCAATTTTCTTATTGCTAGGAGTAAACCAGCTTAGAATGAGAGATTTGTCTTCTACTCTTGTCTTAACCACAGTTCAGTATCTTCCCAGGCAAACCACTGCATGTGGTCCTTTTGAAGTAAGCGTGGTGGGTCCATACCACGTAGTGCTGCACTTGGTTTTGGTTAAGTGCCTGGACATTATGGGAACTCACCTGAGGGATTCACTAGTATGGAGTAATGTTCTCTTGACTCGAAGGGGCAATCAGAATATCTGGAGAACAAGCTCAAGGCTGACAGCCTTGTATTCAGGGCAAATAGGGCTTCTCTCCCCTGCAGATCAATGGCAATTACTAGATTTGCATCAAAAGTTTAGTCAGCAAAAGATTAATGGTATAAAGCATGAATATTTTGGTCTGTTGTGCAGAACACACAAATATTTAAGGGTGTTTGCACTGAGGCTGTTGGCTGGACCTCTGTAGAGATCCAAACAAGAAGCTAAACATATGTTCTGGTGTTCTAGGCTTTGATTCTTAATCATGTTGTGAGCTTGCGTTCAGAGGTTTGCTTTGGGACCATCTCCAGTGTGAGAAAATATGACAGAGAAATCAAACACAGGGGTTACGCATAACTGCGCGATGTTCCTATCTGAAGGGGAGCTTTTGTAAGCACTACCATTATTCTTCTTTTGACAGTAGTCGCACATTTTCACTCAGTTTATCTTAACTGGGACTAACCCCTAAGACAGGATGTCTCCGGGCACTTCAGAGAAATGCTTTTTGAAGGCAAAGGAAATAATGTTACAGGGCTATGCCTCACATCTCTTCCACTGTTAACAGTCCTATAAATACCACTGCCGAGTGCAGTGTGTGTCCATGGCTGGTCTCAAGGGCATCTGCAGTGCTGGGCTCCCAGCGCAGGAATATTCTCTTGATCTAGGGGAATGTTCCCCAGTTTTCCTAATACTTGGCTCCCTGACACAGACTAAACCAGTTCTGACAGGCCGTATAAGAGGGCACTGGCTGGGCATATACACTAGGCAATATGTCATGGTTTATGAAAAATAGGTACCCTCTGTCACAAAAAGTGAATCCTGAAAAATTCCCAGCAACAGAAAAAGATGGAAATTAGGATTTTGGGATGGGCTTGGGTTTGTTTTAATCTGTCATTATGCCCTTCCATGGCTATGAAACTTTTCAGGAATGGCTTTCTTACTTTCTCAACCCATCATCCATTTATCCGTTTTGTTTACCAGGAAAGAGGGCTTATTTATAAGCTGAACGTTCCTTTTCTTTCCTCTTTCCTCATTTTTTAAGTTTATTTTTAACAGTTTAAAATGCTGTAATGGAATATGTCTATCGGTATATGAAGAAAAGTGTAAAAATTTGCCAGAAAAACAACTGGCTAATTCTAAAATACATTTAGTCCCTTTTGTAACTTTTTGCACTTGGTAATTCAGTAATTACAAGGGAATGTACTTCATTGACTAGATCTAACATCTGATATGTCTGCAAAGGAAAAGTCATGAAATAAATGGAAATATTTCAGTAACCTGAGGTCAAGCTGTAGTTTCCTGAGAAAACAGAAACTCAGTTTCTTTTCTTCTAGTCTTGTCATTTCTTCTTCATCACATGTGCAACTTCATTTTCCAGTGCATGTTTCTGTTCTATGACTGCTGAGGCACGTGGGAGGTATGAAATCCTGATCTATCTGCTATTGAAGCCAATGGATTTTGTTCACAGCTTCATTTTTTGCATTGGGCTCTAAATGGTTCTTTCTGCAGAAAATGTCACAAAATATTGCTCAGGAACTTGTAAGAGGAAAGTGGAACTGAACTTAGAAAATAGCCTGCACCAACAGAGAACATTGAGAGCAAAAGAGCACTGACAGGAAGAACATCGTCCACTGCTGGCCGAGCTGCAGGATAATTAAACCAGAAATAGCATGGGGCAAGAAAAAGGCCAATTAATTCCATCGGAAGAATGTCATCTAGCAGTTCAAGACAAGAAGGAAGCACTGCCTAAAGTGGAGATGAGCATGGCAGTCTGCCAATCTATCACATTCTTCTGTTATTTAAGATGCTTATTAGTAACTTCTATTTCAAATTAAGTATTTATAGTTCTGTTAATAGCATGTGGGAAGGGGACCTATTCCAGAGATTAGTCTGTACAAGGAGTTGTCACTGATGTAAATTAGATCAGTGAAGCTTGGGATATTAATGATTGAGGTCTTGTCATTATTTGGATTTTGGGGCTACAGGCTGGGGTGGCAGCTAAGCTACCTCTAGGCACTCTCTTCTCCATGAATGTATGTACCTCTCACTTTCCTGCAAAATGTTTTTCCATCATCAACTGTTTTGGGCTTCAACAAGTATTTTAAGTGGTTCTGTGTTGTAAACTTCATGGCTGGCAGGCCGGTGTCATTTTTCCCATTCTCCCACATGGAGACTCCTGCAGCTTTTAAAGGAGTTGCCCAAGGACATGCAGAGAAGCAGTGCCAGCTTTGTGAATATACAGCTCCACCATTCTGATTAGAATCCATGAAAGATGTGAATAGGCCCTTTGATGCTTTCAGTGGGTGCTGAAGCCTTTACCAATGTTGTGAAAGGTCATTAGAGAAGAGCTGGTGGCACAAATTCAACAGCTACTCATGGGAATGGTCCTTGGGATGTGTAAGTAGTCCAGGAGAAAATGTGAAAACAGAAGTGATTTATATTGAAACGAAGGTTATGAAGACAACAATGACCACTGAAACACACACAACAATAACTCAGAACCTCTCTCTGGCACACTCTGCTGTGCCATCTTTTTAACCCTGGAGGAGGAGACTGGGAAGAAAGATTTAGAGCAGATCTGTGGGACTGATGTGAGTGAACGAATCTGACTTCTATCTAGGTGCTTCTGGGTTCTCATCAGCCCCTTTCAAGGCATAAGGGAAACCATCTTGGTCCTCTGTGATCTGCTCCCTGGGATATAGATAGCAGGACAAAGCAGTCATTCTCTTTCTCTCCCATGGTAAGTGGTCTCTGCCCTTTTGATATTAAATATATGGGGTCTTTCCGTTAGGGTAGTGCGAAATGTCAGAGACATAATGTATTTAAACATTCATCTGGTTTGCAACCATTTTATACTCACCACACAAAGACATAGAAGGCTTCTCACTCATTTCTCTGCACTCATCATGCTGCCATTGTGGGACCAGAAGATAATGAGATGAATAGGAAGCACTTCCACAGCATGAGCAATGTAGGAACATCATTATTAATGTTCGTACAAAATATCCCATCTCTACATGATGTCTACATATCTGAGATACATCCCTCTGCCAAATATAAAAAACCATGACCATCCAACAGTGATCTGTTACTTAATGGAAAGTCTGCTCAAATTTCAGTTTAAATTGCATTTATGTCTCAAGTAGAGAGTATGTATACTGAGGCTGTCTTCCCCTTATAGTGCCAGAGGATTAGGAGTTTTCATTTAAACAGGCAAATATTGGCCCAGAAAGATGTTGAATATGCCCATATTCAATATTTAAACATTGTAAAAGTCCTTTGAAAAATTATTATCAAGAAGCCTTTTCTCCATATACTGAGGTGCACATTTCATGTGGCTGGGGCCAGGTACCTGCAGCTTAGCTGCTAGTCCTTTCCCTGTGGCTCCTGGTGGGTTACGTGAGCACTCTTCCTGTAAAGATGGGCTTCAAAGAGATGTAGAGATGGGTAGTTGTATGTGTGGTGTTGGAGCCAAAGCACACAAGGATGATTGTGGTGCATTACCCGCAGGTAAATGATGTGTATATAGATAGATAGATAGATAGATAGATAGATAGATAGATAGATACATAGATACATAGATAGATATAGATAATAATATTTTTATTTTGGTCATCCTTTTCTCTTTGCAGCTTGCCCTCCAGCAGGGAGTGGTTTTAAAATATAATCTTGAGGTGACAATTTTAGTAGTTAATTTCTGATATTTGTTATCTGTGGCTTGTTCACAAGCAGCTCGTCACACACTCTCAGTGCTCAGCAACCTGTGTGTGACTTCTCTTGACATTGCTTGGGTGAGTTGCATGCCACCAGGCAGGAACGGGTGCCCTTAGCACTTCATATCTCACTGCCACAGTGAATCCAGGTATTTGAATAATTCATTGCCAAGATACCTCCCTCTATACTGGGACATATCTGACAAACTTTCTGTTTCAATTGGGGTTTTTTTTAAAACCTTGGAACAATGCAGTACATCTTCTCACACTAACTCATTCATATTCCTATTTACTACAGTCGACATTTTGAATGCTTTACTTAAAGTTGCACCCAGAAGTACACAGTGGAACAGATGGTAGAAGGAGCTAGGAATTTTCTCGATATTTTATGGGTTAGACAACAACCACAACCTGATCCAACAAATTTTCTTGTTCTCAAACATTTTACTGTCAATACACTCCTCAGGAATGTACTCAGAGTTGTTTGGGGACATGGAAAAATATTTACCTCAGCTTTCCACAATTTATTACTTATTGTTTGAAAAAGTTGCCTCTTTTCTGTGCCAACATTTATCATCTTGGGAAACATACTGGAATATAGCAGTGATATTAAACAATAATATGCTCTTAGCTGGGATAAAATAATATTGCTGGGCCACTGCAGAGGAAGCCAAAAACCACATGTGAAATGGTTCCTTGGAAGGGCAAAAAGTCTCAAAGTTTGTTAGCAAATAATTTAGCTAGTGGTGCAGACATCAAATGGCTTCGGCAGCACTTGCAAAGCTATTCTGAATATGCATTTCCCCTGGAGTGCTGGGGCACAAAGCCACTGTAATGAAGGTTAGAACCGGAATAATAATAAGAATCCCTCACCAGTAAAACATAATATAATGAAATAAAAAAAACCCCAACAAACCCTTGCAGAAGAGTTAGGAGAAGAAAGGACAGACTGTGTGAGTCTTTCAGCAATTCATATTAATTTAGCTTCTGTTTGCATGGCCCTGAATTAGGGGCTGCCTTAACTCCTCGGCGGTGTTGGTAGCTTGAGGTTTCTTTTTCCTTCTTCACCCTGGCTGGAGAGGAAGAGGCTGCCATCCCTTTCCTCCAGTCATTAAGCTGAGCATTTCTTGCACATCCATACATTTCCCCCCAAACTAGTTTAATGCTTCCTCTTATTTCCCTAAGATCCTGCCCTGCTGAGCTGCCTATGAAATACTTGATAAGAGCTGCACAGTCCTATGTGTGTAGTAAACCCTATGTGTGAACGTCTTCAAGGACTTCCTCGCTCTCTAGTTGTGCCTGACTACTTCTTGTTGTAGGATACCCAGTAGGTTTAGGGCAGGATAGACCATCTTTACTGTAGTGCCTCAGTACAGCCTGCTGCAGAGACCCACTGAAGCTTCTTCTGTAACCCATGAATCACATAATTGCAAAAAAATATCTAAACTTAGATGTACCTTGAGTCATGGCTCTCTTCTGAGTGGACTTGGTCAGCTGGGCTCCAGGAGCTCTCTGCTCCTTAGCAGCTGAACGTGACACCTCTCAAATGCAGCAACTCCAGTGGGATGGTCTACAGGTCCCTCTTTGCTGTCCTGTGAGCAGGTGGATGTGTGGTGACCGGTGTTGGCACAGCTGCAGGGACCTCAACATGGAGAGGGCTGCAGTTTTTCTGGGAGGTGGTGGGGTGCAATTCCACATTTTCGGCTGATTGCTCTGTGAGCAGCGCACCCGTTTTGGCACAGCGCACAGTACGTTATTTAACCTTCTAAAGACTCACTTGTCCTGCAAATTAGAACAGATGGGTAAGGTGAGAGATGGAGAAATTCTCAAAAATTATT
>NW_010326754.1:19293-59351 GCF_000700745.2 Antrostomus carolinensis | reverse complement strand
CCGAGTTTAGTTGTGAAGGATCCAAAGAGCCCTGCATGCACTGGAATTGTCCTGGCCCACCTCTGAAGTGCTCCCACCTGAAGGGAGGGTGCCCCAGTTTCTTGAAAGTACACTCCGGACTCGACACAAGGTGTGAAATAAATCTTTGAACCCTGGGTGCTTTGCCCAACGCCTGTTCCTTTATTAGAAGCCCAGAAGCCAGCATGGAATAAGCAGGGTAGCAGTACAGCGCGGCACATTTTTATAGCAAGGCCAAATCTTTATTATGCTTCTTGGCCCAGTTTAGTGGAGAACACTGCTGGGCCTGATTTCAGTTTTGATATCATACACTGAGGCTGCAGACCCTTAAGAGTACAAGCTGGAGAAAAGAACATAGAAAATGTTAGGAATGAGAAAAGGCCATTCAACACATTGATGCTTGTCTCTTGTAATACAGCGTTTCCCCCAGGATAGCATCTAATTGCTTCTTGAACGAGCCCACTGTCTTTGCCTCAACAACCTTGCCCAGTAGGCCATTCCAAACATTTATTATTCTTTGAGTGACAAAGCACTTCCTTATGTCTCCTCTGAATTTGTTTTTTGAACTTCCATTTATGCCCCTGATCCTGTCATCTGTGCAGTATCAAAAGTAGTAACATGCATTGATATTATCCATTCAGCTAAGATTTTTGTATACTTCAGTTAGACCCCCCTTAAATATCCTTTTTTTTTTTAAAAGTTGAATAGATTGAGGTTTTTTTTCACCTTTCAGTAACTTCTACAATTTTATCCTGGAACCAAGTCGAGCAAAAATATTTGTTAAAGCCTGACTTGCATTAGACCACACTGAATGGATTTATAAAGTCTACTATAGAAACACATTTCACTAAGATTTTTTTTCCCCTCTTTTGGAAACTAAACTATCATTTAGTTTCCCTGATGCTTGTGTCTGGTTATTTTGACAAAAGTTAACCAGGAAGAGTGCAAGAATAAAAAGCTTGATATGAAATTTGGAAAAAACTGTTAATCTCTACATTTTTCCTTTTATACCGCTGGCTTCTATTCCCCCACCTTTTCTCTTTCTCCACGTAGAGTTTTTTTTTAGAAAATAGAATTATTTATCATGTGAAATTTTCCACCTGAAGATGCGTTGCAGAATAGCTATGAAGAAATGTCAAAATTCAGCTGCGATCCCCAAAAAAGCCACAGAATCAGACAGTCACAGGTTCAGCCCTCATCCACCGCCACAACCGAGGTGAATAGTTCATTAACTTTTTGGATGAAATTCTACAGCATGTGTTATGCAGGAGGCTAGAACTGATGATCTGATGATCCCTCCTGGCCCTAAAAAATATCTACAAATAATTACTATAGTTGAAATATATATGCCCTGCAGAAAGTCAAAACTAGCAGACTTTGGGTGGGAACAAGAAATTAAGGAAAATAATTTTGCCTTAGCCCCTTCCCAGAAGTTGGACAAATGCCTACGAGCATTACCCTGACTGCAGCAGTGGCTGTTTATTCATTGTCTCTCATTTTTTTTTCATTATATTGACAATGTGGCTTTGTTTTGTTTTGTTTGGTTTTTTTTAACCATCTGTAAATCTTTCTGTTTTCTCTGAATTCCTTCCCGGTGCATTTCTAGGAATGTGGGATCTGAGCGAGATGGGAGGGGTTGTCCCTACAGCTTGTGGCTGAGCTGGGACTAGTTCCTCATGGACTCTTCATGGATCATGAGCAACATCACTGAGTTTTGGATCAGGTAAATTAGTACCAGGGCGAATTAGCTCAGGCAAAGCACAAATATCATTTATGGTTTGGAAATGAGGTTGTTCAGCATCATCTTGTGTATTCTCTGCACAGAGTGGCAGTGTGGGGTCCAGACACTGCTGGGTGCATCACAGCCAAGCGAGTCATCCTCTTTTCCCCTTGTTGGGACCATAGCTGTCAGTCAGCCCCACACCAGCGTTGTGTTGGACTATACTTGAACATCTGGGGGTCATGAGCAAGTCAGCCTCATAGGTCTCAGGAAATGATTTGTGCTATTATACTACCAGGGAGATAAAACTGCTGTATGAGACGGTAGTTATTGAGATCACGCTTCAGTTCTCCTCTGAAAAATCTGTACAATATTTGCTTTGCTCGAGGCTCTGGGAATCTCCCATGATTTGTCAAAAAATAATTGTTGGTGGTACAATAAATTTGTTATGCAGTTCCCAAAGTGTTCTGGGATGTATGCAATCTGGAAAGTTGATTTGTTTATATTCATATTATCTCTATATTCCCTTACCCATTCTTTGTCATGATCTTTATTTTTTACAGGTTTATTTTTCTCCAGTGTTTTCTAGTTGTTCAAACTTTGTGTTTGTGTATTTATTTAAAGGCAGATTTCAAAAGAATTCAATCTCTCGGTTTACTGAAGGATTCAACTTCTCGCTAATATTTCATCTCCCCTGGTACTTTTGCAAACACTCTTGTTTTCCTTACCCGTCTATCTAGCGCTAACCTCTTTGGTCTCTTTGCTACTCACATCTGTTGCTCACAAACCCCAGAGTCCTGCTTTTGAATCACAGTCCCCTTATACTCAGCACATCTTTGGACATTATCTGCTGCTTGTTCTGCACCTTTTATTATAGAGGAATTTTGATGCTTCTTGAATTGAAGTATTTTTAGAAATCTCCAACATTTTTCTGCAGATATAGATTTTGATTTTCTCATCTGCGAGGGCTTCATACCTACCCCACGTAATGCTGCTGCCAGAAGCCAAGGGCCTGGAACATTCCACTGGTTACCACTAGGAGAGATGGTGCTGGGCCAAGGTACCAAGACATGGCATGGATAAGGCCAGGCCAAGCCTTTCTTCTCTTGCAGGCTTCTCCTGAGATCCCAGGGATGTAATTTAATCTTTCTGCTTCAATACCACATCTGTACAAATGCTGATTTAAAGCTATCTATCTGTAACGTGTAACTACAAAGAGACTTTTAGAAGTGGCTGAGGATGTCAAACACTGTGCAAAGGCCTTTGCTGTCCAGGCTGTGCTGTGGCCCAGCATGAAAGCACCATGCTTCTGCTCGCCACAAAGGTCTTCCTCACACCTCATGCAGTGGGTGAGGCCCCTGTCAGGTGAACCTGAAATACGAAAGACATCTACTGCATCCCTTGGATCAGAGTTGCCTGGAGGGAATCACAGAATGTCAGGGATTGGAAGGGACCTCAAAAGATCATCTAGTCCAATCCCCCTGCCAGAGCAGGAACCTAAATGAGATCACACAGGAAGGTGTCCAGGCGGGTTTTGAATGTCTCCAGAGAAGGAGACTTCACAACCTCCCTGGGCAGCCTGTCCCAGGGCTCTGTCACCCTCACTGTAAAGAAGTTTCTTCTGAAGTTTAAGCGGAAGAACATCTCTAGGAGGACCAAGATCATGATAGCTCCATGTCCTGGCAGAGGAGATGTGAAAAGGGCTGTGAGAATTTCGTTATCTTTGGCAAGCGTCTCCTTCCATTCTGTCCAGCATTTCAGATTGTTAGGACTGCTTGTCCTGTCAGACCTACCAAATATAACTAGAGCATTCACTGGATTTAAACATTTTCAAGTGTTTACAACCACATCTCCTCCCCGGGGGGATCTCCGAACTGCGCTACTCGCTGTATTGTCTTTGGCTGGGTCTTTAGAGTTTCTGAATTTATGCGCTTAAAAATCAATGAGCCTTGGTTAGACAAGAACCCAAACACTGTGACTTCTCATTTGGGTGACTCCACTCCTAGGATTTCACAGGGATTATGAGAGATATAAATAAACCTCGGTTTTGTAGCCTTCAGAGTTTCTTTCAAAGTTTAAAGTCTGTTTACATTTAAGGGCCAGATACACCATGTGAATCACGCTTGAAACCATAGTTAGTCTTTACGTGTTAAATTCGGAGAAGATATTTAAATATTAAATGAATTGTAACTGAGGTTTCTTTAGCCTCCACTAGCCAACAACTGCTGGCGACAAAGAAGCTCATGGTAATGAAAAGCCTGGTTGTATAAATATCATCACTCAGCTCCAAGCTCTTTAGTGCTGTGTAGCTCTCATGCCCTGTAGCTCCCAAGGGCAACTGGGTGGCACGTGCAAGCGTGCAGACAGGTCCACACCAGACCTGTCCTCCCCACATAGTGGGCAACATGAATGTGAGCTTTCTCCTCCCTTGGACTTCAGAGCTCCCCAAAGGCCCAACCAGGCTCTTTGAAAGTGAAATGAGCAGAGTTTGGACCTGTGCTTAAAATACAGCCTGGCCATACCTTAGGATTGTACTGGGACACCCTCACTTGGTGTGGACCACATGGCTGAAGCCCTCATCGTGGGTCCTCTCTCTGCTTCAGTATTTTGTGTCAAGCTGAAGCAAACAGTATTCCACCTTTTCCTTTGAAACAGCCATAAAAGAGGCAGGGACAGAGGGAAGAAGCAGCCAGAAGAAACTATGGAGGAAAAAAGAAAAGAGAGAGAAAGAAGGAGACCAAGAGGGAGAGGGAGAAAGCGGAGAGAAATAACTGTCTGTATCAACAGTCAAGAGAACAGGTGATGTGCCATCTCCCTCTCAGTATAAAAAGGTTGTGTGGGAAGGGGGGAGATGACAGATAATATATCAAAGGAAGTGAATTGCAGTATTAAGATCCTGACTTTGCTTTGTCAAATTTGCAGGTGATTATTGCATAACTCTCTGCAGCTCCTCTCAGTGATGGAAACGCTCTTCAGATCCTCAAGACATAGTACTACTGGTAAAAGTAACAGCTTTTCAGAGAGGTGCTTACTTGAAGTAACAGAAGGTTTCTTAAGTCTTCTTCAGGCTTCTTCCAACACTGTTACCGATTCTGTGTATTCTTTATATACTCGAGGTATTTTTTCCTCCCTGACTGGCAGTAAAATTAGAGCTCCAAAAATAAACTGGGAATCTCTGAAGTAAAATTTAGTTCAAATTTATAGTTTTCAATTTGATGTGATAATCAACACACTTCAGAACAATTGTTTTGATAACAAGAACAAAGAATAACTCCTGTAATATAAATCAGTGAACATATGGCAAGCATGACCTCATGGCAAGCCTACTGGAGGAAGAACTTATCAGTGGTCCACCAAATTAGGTCAGATCTGGTCCCAAAATACCACTGAAGGCCATGAATAAGTTTTTACTGACAGTAGAGGATTCCTGAGTAAACCCTTTGACAATAGCTATTTTCACAGGTAGCTGAGATTCAGCAGATATGGAAGCTGAAGGTTGCTAACCATCAAAATGTGACCAAAGGATTTTCTGTGATGGAACAGCAAAAAAGGAGCTTGATGTGGCCAATGGCTTGAGAGCAGGCAGGAAAGTTACCTGCCCATGTATAAAGGATGGTGAAGAGTAAAAGAATACATGCAAAGAAAGAAAATAAATACATATTTCAAAATATTGCGACAAAAAAAATCACAATTATTTTTAAAAAAGAAACCCAAATAACTCTTTAAGGAAGTGTTTCAGATCTTTGTTCATTACTCAAAAATCAAGTCAAGCTTTCATTTATTTTTGTGTTTGATCATCTTTTTTCTTACTCCCCTTCTTCTACCTTCTGCTTCTTCAATGACCAGGGAAATAGAAGGAATGATAGAAGAAGAGAGGGAAAGGAAGAAAAAAAGACAAAAAAGCACAAATAAAAAAAGCTAAATATTTCCAGGTACTATCACCATATTCCATGTCCTTTGGATAGGAAATTACCTGAGAGTGTTTTGGAGGTTTTACTCCCCCTGCTTTTGAACCCCAGTAGAAACAGGACATGGAGAACCCTTGCACAAGCCCTGGGCACAGTGTACACTTGCATAGGTAAGGATTTGCACTCATTTTTATAAGACCATCTGGTCAAATCTGGTCAAATTAAGTTATAACTGCTGTCATACAAATCAAACATCTTTAATATTCTTATCCCAGAGTTGATACAATATCCTCTGAGGCATCCTCAGGCTTTCAGCTCCTAAAAATCAGTGCTTTGCCTTGCGAAACAAAATAAATATTAAAAAAAACCCCACCAACATATAAAAGGATTGTGTCCATTGTGACCTACCCCTGTCTGAGGGTGGAAGCCAGGGACTGGAGGGAGGAGTATTTCTTGCTAACTAGTCTGAAGTGTTTCCCAAACACTGAAATACAGAACAGCAAAGGAAATTTATAACTACATCTCTCTCTTGACCTTTCCCCAACCCTTAGTGCTCATCATTCATGGCTTTAAAATGGTAAAAGAAAGGGAAAGTTCTAAATGGAAAACAAAATCAAACCAAAACAAACCCTTAAAACCAAAGTCATGTCCAAGATCTCACTTTTACCTTCCAAATCAGGAAAATTCACACCTCATTGCCATCAATGGGGATTTCAGACAAGACATATCCAAAAGGGAACAAAGTTATTTGAATGAAAAATTCAGCCATCCTCCTCCCTCCGCTGGCTGCCAGAACTGGCACACAGAAAGAGACCTTTTTGGCCTCGTAATGTTTGAAGTGAAACTTTTTGGGGAATACTGAAAGTCACTCATAGTCCCAAGGGAATGGTGAGCCATTTTTTTTCCACCCTCTCTTCTTTGTAGTTTACATTCTCCTGTATACTTTTTTTCTTACTGCAGCTTTTCTGATCACAGTATCACAGTGACTTTATCACAGTCACCTCCTCATGGTGAACCAGCCCATCCCTTGGAGGCACAGAGCCATTGTGGAGGTGGTAAGTAATTTGTTTTGTTCAATGGATTTCTTGTTATGCATGCATGCAAAGCCTCTTTTATCTCACATTTAAATTTGTGTTTTCCCTCTTATGATTGGTTTTGTGACATCAAAAAGCTTTCAGCATCTTCAAAAATCAAGAAGAACAAACTCTTAGAAAAATAAAATAAAAAAGAACAAGAAATCCTTCCTAGTACACCAGCATTTCAGTGCAGCTTTAGAAATGAACAGATCCACATGGGATACTGGCTACTAACGACTATGGAAATAAGCCTGAATTTTTGATCTCTAGGCCCAAACATTATTCATACTTTTTTCCTTAGCCTCAAACAATGTCTTCAGATAGCCCAGGTAAAAGCAAGCCAGAAACAAAACAACATCATAGAGGAATTGCTTTATGCAGATACTTTCAGCTACACTACACAACTCACGTTGTCTTTGAACCCAGTGTGATGAGAGAATGATTTGAGACTCCAGGGACAACTCCTGGATATGTTTTTACTTCAGCATATTGTAGTGAGACAGAAATCTTTGGCTTCAGATATGTGTTCAGCAATCTTCTGCATTTGGGGCCGTTTATTATTATTTCTATCACTTTAGGAAAACTTTGGACAACGTTGAAGCTGAGGTCAAGGAGCAGACGTGCTGTCCATATGAGGTTATGCAGACTCTCTTTAACCTTTAAGAAAATGGTTTGTCCATGCTTAGTGGGAGGCTGAGAGCAGGAGTGAGAGAGTCTGAGCCAAACCCTCCTCCTGCAAATCAGGAGAAGTGGCTATAACTGTGAGGCTGCTTTTCAGGAAGGAGCCACATATATCCTTTGATTTTCAGTAACCTGCCTACTTTTCTAAGAGTGTTTTTATCAACCGACTTTTTGGGAACTGGTTGGCATTTGCCTAAGTAGCTACAATGAATCAAAATATTGTAACTCAGTATAAGTTAATTGTACACAGCCCATGTACTCACACATGCAGTACACAGATTTTTTAGATTCAAATAACTGGAGGAGAAAGGCACTTGAAAGACAGTCCGCAGAATGGCTGTTGGAGGTTGTCTGATAAGTTGCATCATAAACTGGGACATCCATTTGTCTACAATTCTATCTTGTTTCTGTAAAATTCAGGTTCATCCTAGAAACAACTAAATGGCGAAGATTTTTAAAAAAATTGATCCTCTGTGACATTTCCTATTCACTACTCATTGTCTGATAAAGAGGTGTGGAGCACAGGGCAAGGGATCTTCTCCAAAGCAGCAAAGCCATCACAACAAGCAGAGGCCCTGCTGTCTTCTAGGCATCCTGGCTCTCCAAACCACTGTGAATAAGTGATTCTGGCTGGGACATGCCTGATTTTACCAAAATGCTCTTTAGTGTGGAAAAACTAGAACCTTGTCTTGCTGAAAATTTACGTTTATGAAGTTAGAGTTATTTTATTGATCAAAATGGAGCCTTTTGCAAAAAATGGGCAGGTCCAATCTAAGTATGAGCATGGTCTTTCTTGCTCTGTAGGACAAACCTGGGATATCGAGACTATTATCTTGCACCTCCAGTAAAATATTTTGTCCTAGATTTTTCCTGGGAGAGGGAATTTTCCTTGCCCTGAGTCAGGAACTGCCACGCTCCCAGAGCTGTGGCAGGAGGGGGTGTGAAAACCTCACATAGGGAACACCTCCCTCATCATTTGATACAACACATGTGTGCAAAGGGACTCAAAAAATGCATGAGAAACATCACAGTCCAAAGCAGAGGTGTGACCCAAATTCTGTGTTGTGCACCAGCCATCTCTCCTTTTTTAAATTGCTCATCGTATCCAAGGCAGTAACAGAAAAGAGAAATCGTTGCAATAAACATTATTGAGAGTTAATTCCACTGCAGGGATACTTGCAGGATGTTTTAAAGTGACAAACAGGTTTTGTTATCCCAGCTGTCTAACCCGTGAGTGCTTCTGGGACTCTGGCCCTGAGCCATGTGGATATTTAGGTGCCTAATGCTGGTAAAGGTGTCCCTCTCTAGCTTCCCAGTGAAATCAGTTCTTCCCTTCTCAGCTTCTTTGTGAATGTGGACCGAAGGTATTAATCATGCTGAGAAAGGGATTTTGGGTACTGTGGGAGGCTTGCTGCTGCCTTGAATGGGAGTTGGATGGAACCCTCATTGCCTGATTAAAAAGGTAATTTGAGGCCATTATTAGCTAAGGGAGGAAGAAGGAGGTCTTTTCGCAGGGCACCTTCGGAAACCTTTCCCCTCCAGCCCCACACTCACTGCTGCCCTTGGATTTTAGGGGCTTTTCATTTTGGCAAATATATTTTATGAACCTGATGTACACTTAGCTAGAACAATCCCACACTGGGATCTAATTTCAGACCTACAAAGGTTGATTTATCCTTTTTCAGGCTATGTACTCATTTGAACTAAAATTACCCTGCTGCCAGCCTCCTTGATAGCAATTACATCTAAAGAGAGAGAACCACTGAACTTCATGTATTGGTAATGGTCTTTCCGTCTATATTTTTCCTTGGGGATAAAGTTGTATGGGAAAATTAGGCACATTAGCTGAGGAAAAATAGTGAACAAAAATACATATTTTATACTTTTTAAAAGTATCCTCATGCTACCAATTAGAGACATTATTTAATGCAGGTATTTTAGCATTATGGTGCCAGTCTGTATATAAAACAGAACAAAACCATTTTTGATAGTTATTTAAGGGCATCCTAAATACACTCAAGAATAGTACATTTTAATTTTCAATAATGCCAGCAGACTCAAGCATTCAGATTTTAGCATAACCAGCAGGAAAACTGTTTGATGTTTTAATTATGTCCCAGAAAATGCTGAATGTGTTATAAAAGAAATCTGAAGAGGGGAGGGGGGAAAGAAAAGTGATTTATTACTGCTCAAGAGGAAGGACGTTTTACAACATAGCATTAAAAATGTAAAATGGAATAAAAAAGAACTCGGATAGTCAAAACTTTATCTGCAACAAAGTAGGCCAGAGAAGCAAAATAATATGTCTGTTAGAAGCAGTCAGCAGTGAGAAGTGGAAGAGACCATTTACATAGAGATAGGGCTGAAGGAAAGGAAAAGCCTTAAAATAACCCCAAAGTCTTTTAAATTATGTTTAAGACTAGCCAGAACCCGGTAACCGTTCCCAACAAGGTGTCTCGGAGGATTTCAGAGTTCCTGATTAATGTGGTGACCTACTGCTCTCTGATGCAATGCGTTTCAAACCCAGCTGGGTATTTGCAGTCAGGATGAGGCTGTTGGGACTTCCTGGGGCTCTATCCTGCTGGCACCAGGGTCAGGCTCCACAGCAAGACTCAGGAAAGGTGTCCCCAAGGGAGGGGAAAAACGAGAACCTGAATCGTTGGGAATGAACTGAACCAGATGTACAAAGCTCCAGCAATTCAAGCAGCAGATAGGAAGTAGCAAGAGGGGGAAAAAAAAATACAGAGATTTAACTCTTCCTTAGCAGGTGTAGGAGGAGGATGAGGGGGGACAGCACAGGGCACTGCTGCATCCCATGGTTCTGCCCAGTGTCCCCAGTACAAGGACCAGTGCAGGGTGCTGGAGCCACAGCGGGATGGAGCTGAGTGGGGGTTGTACAGCCAAAGCCTCTCCGCTCCTTGTGCCCATGCCAAGCACAGGACATGGTGCTGTTCCTCACACACATGTACACACAATTTCATTCATTCCTGGCACTTGACTCTTTCACTGTCCTGCTATTGTGAGCTCCCTTAAGAAAGTGACATCTTCAATCTGGTTCAGATACGTAATTTACGCTGTGTCGATACATTTGTTTCTCAAAAAGCAAGCTTTCAAATAACTATCCCAAGAAATGTTTACTTCAGCTTTTTTAACACATCAATAGCGGTAGGTTTGTATATGTGTTTTTATACTCACATACATATACAATAAATAGGAAAGGCGGGTCCATGATTGTACTAGTTATATATATATATCTTAGTGTCACTGATGCTTTAAAAAAACCAGCACAAAACTTTCTGTGGCTATGGCTTGTTAAAAAAAAACAACCCAACCCTTTATTAACAAAATCATAAATTATGTATCTAAACAAAAATAAAGGGGAAAACTTGTTTTATTATGTAATTGATTGATAATGTCAAAATTATGAAAGAATTTGGAGTCAGATATCAATGAAACAGCATTGTGAATTCTCCTTCAGGAATATGGTAATTCCAAATGTTCAGTGTCGAGCCTGGGTATTATGATATATGTTTCTTATTTACCATTTCAGCTCTCAGAGCTTCTGTACTTTGTTATTCAATAGCTTGACTGTTTGCTTAAACTCTGTATGCAAATACAAAGCACAAATACAAAGCTGGAGTAATAAGATTAAAGAAGAACTAGGATTCCAAGATTAAAAAGTGAGATGAATGTCTCTTGTAAATATGTTGTTAGTCTGATTTTTAGAGGCTGTTTGGTAATGATTTAAATAAATAAATAAATAAATATATCAGCATTGTAAAAGAAATGGTCCAAAATGCTTCAAAAAGCATGCATAGCTATAAATGAACTGCACATTCTGATGCCCACCACAAAAGTTATTGTTAGAGAAGCAGCAAAGTCCAAAATGATCCCATTTGAATACTTTTGCCATATTGCACCCTATTCTTTTATCTCTTTTTTATCTGATTATAGCCTGAACAAGCTACAGAAGGTTTATATTTCTGGTAACAATTCAGACAGCAGAGGCACGAGGGAGGAGGATGCTCTTCCCCAAGGCCAGGCAGATGCTCCATGCCTAGGTGTAGTCTCCCAGTTCCTCTCCCAGTGAAGAGCTGTTTCTCAGGCCACCTGGAGACACAGACACGTCTAGACCGCAGCTCTTGGGTACCAAAATAGTCCCATGCCATTAGGCATCCAGGCTGCTGGCTTCTCCTCCCCACCCTCTCATCCCTCCTGCATCAGAAGAACTTGCTCCCCAGATAGCAGCTGGCATAGTTATTCGAGATTGTAAACTTTCACCTTTTGAATAGTATTTCTGTGTCTCTGTTGAGGCTGGATGTCTAAGAGTTCAGGGAGAAAAAATCTTGCTTGACAAGCAAAGCTTTTTCTTTAAAAAAGAAGGAGAGGGGAAAAAAAATGCTCCAAACTCACGGGAATAGGTGAAAGTGACAGAGGCTAGAGACAAAGATGAGAAGTGATCCTGAATGCGCCAGCGTCAGAGGCTGCTGGGAGAGCGTGTGGCAGCACTATGGGCCTGCTGCTCACCCCAGAGATGAGACAATCAAAAACCTGTCATCTGCCACCGGCTTTGGTGGGAGGTGGGACACATCAGCCGGGGAGCTAGGACACGTGGGGGATGCTTCAGATACAACTGCTTCCTATGACCTTTCTTCGCTTATTTCCATTGCTTACACTTGCTTCTGGTCATGGCTGGAGAGAAGGTAACATTCCCCTTGCTACTTGCGTGGGTTCCTTGGGTTGAGCTCTTAGCTGCCACCTGGGAAGGCAGAAGCAGGCAGGGGTGCAGCCCAGGGGGCTCCTCGCCTCCCCTTCCCTAACATGGAAAGCGGCTATAAAAAGTGACAAAGGTCACTTACAGCCTGTTTCTCGGTTTCTGTGTTTTTCACCTTTTTTGATTTGTGGACCACGAATTGTTTTCCAGAGGAGTGGGTTCCTTTTGAAATGCACATTCCTGAAGTGCTGTACAGTATAAATGGACTTGTTTTTCTTAGCCACCTCTCACAGACACCTTAGAAGTAGACCACAGAGCTCCCCAGAGGTCTGCAGACCCCCAGATTGAAAACTAGCACTCTAATGCTAATCCTTTCAGTTGTCCAGTTCAGGAAATGTGATTATTTTGCAACTGAGAGAACAGAGACAAAGGAAGGTGATACCAAAAAGCAGGAATTTTAAAAGTGTTGCTCTCAACTAGGAGCACAGCAACTGCTGGAAGTGAGGACTGATTTTCTTACCCATCTTTCAGATGCTATTGAAATCACTCCCCAAAGCTTTCCCCTTTCATTAGGTGTCTAAATTCCATTCATAGGTGCTAAGTCATGACAAATCCCTCAGACCTCAGAGCCATGCAGGCCTGCCCACCACCTATGAAAATCAAACCATTTTGATATGTCTCTTTTAGATTGCCCTATTCAAAACAGTGGTCACACCTGGACAGTGGAAGGAGTCAGTGTCAGATTTTTGGATGAAATATAGAGTTTTAAGAACTAGTTGCTGTTCATAAACAGCATGAGCACATCTCCACCTACTCTCCTGGGATTCCTTTCCCTTAAACTGGAGCACACTTTGAACACTTTGATTCCTGCAAGTACATTCAAATTACATTTGGCATTCACAGATTTGTAGATTTTTGAGGCCAGGAGTGCACTAGTTTTTTTCACCCATTTTCCCCTGCATTCAGCCTGGTAACTTGCATCTGACTAGAGCATAGCATTTGTTTGATTAAAGCACATCTGCCAGAAAAGCATTCAGACCTGATTTGGAGACATCAGGAGAGAAAGAATCCACCTCTTCCCTTGGTGGTTCATTCTAGTGGCTAATCACCCTCAATGTTAAATATTTGTGCCATTCTTGCTAGATTAAAGAGCATTCCAGTACGTGGCATTCCTATGAGATAATGCTTGCAATGAAGTAACCTTTTAATCTTCTTTTTGATAAATTAAACAGTGTGAGTTCTTTAGGTTTCTCACTGTCAAATTTTATCTACAGTCAGTAAATCATTTCTGTGGCTCTTTTCTGAGCCTCCTCCAATTTTGTAATGCCCTTTTTTAAGATGACAAACTGGATCCCCTAGTCTAGCATATGCTCGCCTGGGGTGAATTCTCTAGCCTGCTTTTTCACTTCTTTGCTACGAGGGTGAGAAACATCCCACCTAAGTTTAGCCAAACTAGAAGTTCTGGCATCTAAAAGTTAGTTGTCTACCTTCAGCTCACCTCCTAGGCTCTGTCAGTAGTCAGTGGAGATAGATGGATGCTTCTGAAGGGCAACCTTTCCCATGTACGTAATTTTGCTTCGGGCTGTATCAGAACACCTTCACTTTTAAGTCTTTCCACCTTTCCAAGAGTGTCAGTGTGTTGCAAGTGCCACCCCCACATCAGCAACCCCTCTTTTGTCAGGCTCTCTTTTCTCCCATACCTCTAATCAGCAAAGACTTTGAGAGAGCAGGTCAGAAATATTTTCAGTGAGATTAAGTTTTCCAAAAACAATTTGCAGAGATGTTCTAATGCAGACATAATTTTTACTGAGACTACTTCATATGCATGAGGCTATTGATGTTTACTAACTGAATCCACTGAAGAAAACATCATCTAGTTGCAGACCAGGACAACTCATTGCTAAATTTTGTTAAGGAAAAATCCTATTCAGTGATGACTCTCTGTTGACAATTGTCTTTTGGAGATCTGCCAAGTAGCCAGCTCTTCACCCATTCATCTGGTGCCTTATCAGTATTGCAAATACAAATTTTTCCATTGCAAATAGTATGTGAATTAAACTTAACAGCAATTCCATAATTATCTTGCTTAAGAAATTCATTATAAAATACCTCTAATCTTCATTTGCATTTTTCTGTCTTTTTTTCTTATTCCTTTAATTTCATTTTTGATTAATTGGTTCTTTTGAGCCAATTACATATGTTCTTGCTTGGACTCTCCTGTTTATACCATTGGTACAACTATAGGTGTCTAGTGACCACCGTCTTTCATGCCTGTAGCTAATTACCTCCTGGCAGTCAGGAAAGATGTACTGGATCTGTACCTTTCTCATTAAAGAAATTATCCTCTATGCTTCTTTTTCTCTCTCTCTGTCTTATTTTATTGAGAAATCCCAGTCATGCTTTATTTACCAGCTGCATGAGACCTCCAGCATATGCCTCCCAAAGTGAGGACTCCCTAACAGTGCAGTTCTTCCCCTTGATGTGCTCCAGACAGGTCTTAAGGAGTAACACATCTTGTTTTCTGGTTTGATTTAGTGGTCTACAAAGTCTCCTACCACTACCACCTCCCGAGCTTTCTGAATCAGCTTGGTGATCGAAGAGGCGGTTGAAGTCCTGGGGTTCATGCTAAGCTCTCAATAGCTAGAAAATCAGATAACAGGGCTTTTAATGTTCATACCTCACCTCTTTTACCCTGTCTGTTGTTCCTGAACAGGGTGAGATGGCTCCAGGAAATGGCACCACAAAGTTAGCAGCATGAAGTGGATGATGATGTGGTGTCATTTCCAGAAAGTCTTCTGCTGCAGGTATCTCATGAAGTGTCTTGACAGTGTGATGGCATCCCACAGCTCCTTGTGCATCTTCAGGTAAGTGTGCATTGTACCCACAGGGCAGCCAAATCAGAGGATCAGAGGAGTTAAAGACAGGCGAGATCTGTCAGATCACAGAGCACATGCCCCTGCCAGTGACTGCTGTCGTTCCTGATACAGCATACATCAGATCTCAAGCAGATACTACTACTGATCTCAGCCAAAAGGCCAAAGGGAGTTGGATGTAATTTTTTTTATCTGAAATGTAATATTTGCAACTGTTCAGAAGGGCCTTCTGTTACATGCTGATGGACGGAAAGCTGAATCCAGCAGTTGAGTCTGGTCACTGTCCTGCCCTGAGTGGTGATGAGTCTGACTTTGCTCCCAGAGGGGAGACAATGTCTCAAAGCAGCCCCTTTTTTCCACCTTTCCCCCAGAGAGAGTCATGTTGGACATTAACACAGTGAGCCACCTCTCCTCATCTAAGAAGATGTTTTTTTCTGAGGTAGCCTTTAGACATTTCAGGGATAAATGTAGCCCCAACACCAGCTAGAGGAAAGAACACAATAACACCAAGGACTGTGAAACCTTTGACACAAAATTCACACTCATCAAAGCCAAATACTTTAGTGGCTTTCAGGCAAAAACAACCCCAAAAGTTGTTGGTTATTTTTTTTTTAAATGCCAACAAGGTAGAAATTTGGCATGTCCTCTGCTGGTGCCTGGGACACAGAAGGAAATGGGAAGGCAGACATGCTGACGAGCACAAGCCTCTGAGGGAACAGGATTTGGACTTGGTGATAAACAGAGGAAAGGATGAAAAAGTAGAAGTGGGAAGGCTTCGTAGGTGTGAGGAGAGCAGATCAGAGCATGCACAGGACTGCGGGCCAGAGATGGGAACTGAGAGGAGTAGATAACTGCAGGGGAAACAGGAGTGGGAGCCAAAGGGACTGTTAGGGTACCCCTCTGAATTTTATAGGGGAAATTTGGAAGCCCTTCTCCCCCATGCTGAAGTACATTGAGCTGAGTAACCCATAGCAATCACTGCAAATTGTGAAGGTTCAAGCAGCCTTCTCTATACTTGTGCTAGGTCTGATTGTTTCTCCCTCTTGCTACAGATTATTTACTGCGCAAATCCATTAGCATTGCTTTTTCTTGCTGCATCCAAGATACCGTGGTCTATCACTTCAGCTATTCACAAGACATTTTATCCTTTCTTTAGAAGACAATTGTGTCTTCAATCAAAGACCTCTTGACAAAAGGAAATAGGAGCAAGAACTTGAGATGGCATAATGCAGCAAAGTGCTTTCTGTACACCTGCATAATATGATTCAGTCTGCCTTTACTTTCAAAATTATGCTGAAAGATTTCTCTTGTTTACATTATTTTATGTGCCCCGACCCATTGCTCATTTAACCTTGAGGTTCCCTTCATTCCTCCTTCCCCCAACCACTTTCCTCGTCTACACCTCCAAGAGTCATTATCTTCTTTGTTGGTTGCACTTTGTGTAATTGTGTTGCTGCAGTCAACATGCAAGCATTTGTTTAGTCTGTTTTCATGCCAAGGTGACTGAGCACAACAGTCAGGTTGATGTAAGTATTTTAGGTGATTTGTCAAACACAATCTAGTGTCTCTTTTTTTAGGATATCCTCTTTAGGGCCAGTGATGAAGGGCTTTAGGTGGGTTCAGGATTTTTTTATGTAATGAAAGAAAGGACATATTTGAGGGAAAAAGTACTTAAAAATCAAATGGTGCAGCACTGAAGTTCCAGCAATGTCTGCAGCTGATTTCAGTTGAGTCACGTTGTCCTCTCTGAGAGTGTTGGACAGATTCCCTGTGGGAGGCTGAGGGAGACAGGAAGTATTGCCTTCCTATGCAAAGGTAGTTGTTACAGCTCCCACAGGGTAGGTGGAAATCATGCTGTGTTATTGACACCCACCTCCTTAGGATGTTCCTGTTACAGATCTTGCTTTGGGTTTCATTGAAGAACACGCTGAGGATGCAGTTGCCATGTCCTAGCCATCTCATCTCTTTTTTGAACTGTACCAGGAACTTCATTTGTTTCCCAGTGTGGTTGGCATGTCTATGGACCCTTCTTCCTTTCTCAAACTGCTCTGTGACATTTATTTGCCATCTTGTGTATTAATTTAAAATCTTATGCCTGATCCAAAGCCTGTTGACTTCAGTGGGAGTCTGTCCGCTGTGATAAGGTAGGTTTTTGTAGGCTGGTTTCCTAGATCACTTGAGAGGCAAAAAGTAAGGAGGCAGCCTGAGGGCAATGCCAGCAGCGTATGTGTCTTTCATTGCAGAAAGGTCCCTTAAATCCTCTGATCTCTGCTTCCCAATCATATAAATGTGCATCTGCTTCCAAAAGGGCTTCAAAACTTTGTTAATGCTGATGTACTTGTTGGAGACAGGTACAATGAAATACTAATGAAAATCTATTTCACTTATCATTACTCTGCATGTCAGCAATATTTCAGACTGTTTTAGTGGCCCTTAGATAAGTGCTTTTGGATTTGGACCTTCTTACCCTATTAGTGCCGTCCCATAGATGGTATCTTTGTTCTTTTCTCAAAAAAAGAGCATAATAAAGTGTAGTTAATCTCTTTCTTTGTGCCTGGGTACAGGCACCCCTTGGCCCAAAATCATCATTGTTAATTATATGATGCAATTGTTTCCTGCCAGTGAAAGGAGACACTGGTTGGTTTTGTCTGACGCTCTGGACAGGCTTTGACATGGTTGATCCTCCCAGCAGGTCCACCTCAACCTTCCTGAGAGATGTAAAAATTTGTTGACTGGGATGAGCCTGGCAAGGCCTTCCTATGTGTGCTATTGTATGGACCAGCATGTTTAATGAGTATGCATCTTGGTGTGCCCTTGTGGTCCCTCAGGCAAGAGGGTCTGTGAGCAATCCAGCTGGAGAAAAGCACTTCTAAAACAGAAATGAGGTTGGCAAGGGTGGTGAGGGACTTATAAGCATGTTAGAAATACCGATCCCTGCATTGTTTAGGAGCCTGATGTAGCTTTAAATATTGCAAAATCAGTACAGAACTAGGGCTGTGGTGCTGGCAGACAACAGGCTTTCCCACCTCATGGTAAATGGTAGCCCCCTACCTTGTACCCTCCATTCCTTTATTTTATAATTAACGTTGCTTCTTTTCAGGAAGAAGTTTTAAATTATGATGAGTTATGTTTAGCTACCAGCAGGTAGTGGCTCTTCATCCACTGGGTCAAAAAGAAGAAAGGTTACACAATATTCATCAGCTTCAACCTGGAGTTTCAATGCTAAAAAATGTAAGTACCAACTTCTTCTCCTAGTATCTCCAAAATATAAAAACACCTGTTTTTTGAACTGAGGACATTTCTAGAGCTGTCATATGAAAAGGCAGAAAATGACCTTGTCAGGAACATTCATAGCTGATCTTATTTGCTAGCAGAGCAATATTAAAAGATCATTTTTTTGATACAGCACACAACATTTACATGTGATTTCCCAAGTATTTTTTTGCCCAGCATGTTATTCTAAGCAAGTATCTTTAAATGTCCTAGTGTTCATTGCTGCCCCTGTGCTGTCATCCTGGGACTGCTGAGGCTCTGTAGTAGTCAGGAGTTACACTGGATGGATCCTATGGTTTAGGATAGAAACCTCAAATAACCTACAGGTTTCTGTATCCCTGATGGTGAAACCTGTTCCCACTCACACAGCTGTCAGGGTCAAGCCTGCTCAGTCACTTCTATTGGGAATCCTGTGGACGATTCATAAGTTCTGCTTACCCCCTTGATGACTGTCGTAATCTGTGCTTCATATTTAATATCAGATGGCAATTTGTAGCAGGTACCATTATTTTCACAGCCAGAAAACAAAAAATGAGTAGTTGGTAACTGCATCCACTGAACATCCCAAGTGACTTGTGATTTATGGGACAGTTCATTTATCCTCCACCACTTGTGTGTATATTCCTGTTTAGTATAACCTGCAATTTCATAGATACTCTTTCTACCTCAGAGATGTTTGCATTTTGATAGTGAAACCAAATCATTGGTACAAACATGCTAGTTCTGATACTGCATAGTCCCCTATAGTCTATAATAGTTGCTACTTAAGCGAATCACCAATTATGATATTCATATTTGAATGTGAAATCTGGCTACTGATATTTTCTCTGTATTACTTAGCTCTGTAAGTCTGTCTTCTGTAAATTCACTGGAGTCATTTGAGGTATCTTGTTTTCTACCAGTGAAGGACTTGACTCGTGCTGTCTGGTGACCGAAGTGCAAGCAGTTCAAATCTTTTGGGTTAATGATCCTGGACCTTTATCCCTCCTTTCTTTCCTCTCTTTTTTTTTTCCCAACAGAGATGCTACCTATTACTTTTACATTTCTCTATGATCTGCTGACCCCCAAGGCTCTCTGCTCATCTCTCTCTCCAACTCTACACGGGCTAAGATACTAGTACACAACCCAGTTCAACATCTACACTTTTGGGGAGGCAGGGGACTACTTGGGGTTTATGTCTTTCAGCAAAGGCTTTTATTGTAGGTGCAATTGCAGAAGCACATCTGAATATACCTCACTGGTATTGTTTTGCTCTGGATGGATGACTGTAGATTCTTTGGAGAGACAGTTCTCAGCATAATCAAGAAATAATCTTTTTCCGTCTTTCTTCTCTAGCTAATTGTTTTTCTCTCTTTAAACTTGTCTGTAGACTTACATTATCTCACCTCGGACTTGGGAGCCAGCATAAAAAGAGCTTACCCACCAGGTGGCATTTTCTCACGTGTCCAGCCTTAATTTGAACATGAATGCTTTGTACATATAATTATAAAACCAAGGGCCACAAAAGTGCACCTGTAGAGCAGAAACATGACTGTTCTCAGTTCTGTTCTAATTATTGAGCCTTAGAGCAAAAACTAGGTTTCAAAGAAAACTTTCTGTGCAGGCCTCAATAGAGTTAAAGGAGAAACATTTTAAGTTGATGAGCTGACACTTGTAGAAGCAAATATATTAAATAAATCATGATTCGTTTTGGGGCTAAATCTGACTTACATCAACTCTGGAAAAACTAGATCCTAATGAGTGACAGTTTGGTGTTTTCTGTCACTTCCTACAGTAATGGCCCCAAGCTGACACCGCTCTGTGGGAGTCTAATACTTCTGAACAAAAGTTTTTTTGGAGTGAGATAGACAAGGTAGAAATCCCAAGGTGACTGGAAGGAATGTCTAATGACTGGAAAGACATATTTACTGGCAGACTGTATGTAAGCTGTGACAGTTGACAGGGCTTGATTGTAATAAATATAGTTGATGAAGAGAGGGCTGACAGGTGAGGACAGAGAGAGAAAAAGAGTCAAAAGATCTGCATTAGCTGAACCCTATTAATGGTAAGTTGGTAACAAAGCCCAGAGTCATAAAAGAAAACAGGTATCGCAAACTGATGTCTAAACACTGAAATATGTAGGACTTGCAGGTTGCTGTAACAAGCTCGGATTTGTTGACCTTTCTTCTAGCTATTTTATAAGTGGTGTTTTCAGTTGAAATTCACACCAGCAGCAGGCAGGCACCTGATATTTCTAAATATCATGTATGATTAATCATGTAACAGAATAAATCCTGATCAAGGTCATAATTATTGCTTCGATCTCCAACTTTCTTTGCTTTGATCAGAGGATTTGATTTCGGAATATGTGTCTCCACGCGCTGTGAAGGAAGCAATCTTGCTGGAGATCTGTTCTGCAGAAAACAAAATGAATTCCTGTAAAGGAAATCAAGCAACATAAAACCTGAAAATATTCCTTTAAATGCACAGGCTCACCACACACACACACACACAGATGGAGTGATTGACCCTGAAAATGGAAACAACTCTGGCATATTAAATCATGACACTTTATAACTGACTGGTCAGAGTTTCAACAATAGGATTTCCAATGAGCTCTGCACTTTCTTCCCCCAGGCAAATGTCACACACTGAAACTAAACAGGATCTTTTTTTTTTCTTGTTCATCCCGACGTGCTGTTTTTTGTGCCCAAGATACAAATCTGTATTCAAAAATGCTTTAACGCTTTGGAAGGGCAGCCCTCCCTCCCCATGCCCCAGGAGGATGGAGTTCTGCAGCAGGTGTGGGACATAGGGGACATCATGCCTGCATTGGCACTTGGGTCAGTCTGCATGTTTATTGCACTCCCATTTCAAAAGGGAAGAAACAGTTGTAAGGGAATGTCTGGAGAAAAGCACTCAGGAATTATACAAACTTAATGTAAAGGTAAATAAAGAGAAATAACCCTTGTTGGGAATATCAAATGAGAGTCCTTCTAAACTCTGGAAATGGGCCCATTTAACAACAGGGTCACTGCTTGCTTGCTTTCATCACCACATGGACAGAGGTGAAAATCCCTTCACCTTCTTACTTGTATGAAACACAGAAGCATTTGTAAAATGTTTAGGCAACCAAAATATTGAGAGAACTTCTCTTTTTAAAAGTAGCTATTATTTTGAACCATTCTCCCCATTCCCTCCCCACCAGATGCCAGAGTCTCTTCAAGTGGTGCTGCCATTAAATTAATTGTGGGGAGTGCCAAGAAAAACAAATGAGACCATATAGACACACAACAAAGACTCGCAGAGTAGCACAATTCTTACGTGTCAATCACCCCGATGCCCCCTCTTTGCTGGCTGCCTGTCTCCCACACGGCAGTGGATCCAGCCACTCTGCTTCTCACTGCTGCCTCTTTGGGATCGCAGGATTCAGAGCCGTGTCTCATCAGCACAGGAGTTTTTAGCCTAATTGGTGTGTACACACTCACTTTATATACTCCTCTAGTTGTCAGTGACTGCTTACATACCTATGTACACTGTATAGGTAGCCATGACTGTGTCCTTTCATGTAGAAAGTTCTCCACACAAGCACATAGATGCTTTATGGATTGATATCCACAAATATCCATATACTTTATATACTGCTGTATTAATATATGGTTGCATAGCTGGACATATACACACAACTTCATCTACTGGCCTCTCTGGATATGGTGTTAATGTGACAAAGTTAATCTATAGTCATTTATTTCAGTGTCTGTCTTTTGATGCACAGGCAGAAGATAGGGCATCAGTGTATATAAATAGAACAAAAATATGTAATTATATGTATATATTTACAAACACACACAGAGTTTCTCAGCCTCATGCAGCCTGAACTCCATGTAAACAAACATCTTCTGTACAGAAGGTCATTAGCCAGGCTACTGGAAGCACAAGACAAAGGAAATGATATTTAAGCTATGTTGCAACTCTTCTTTTTGTATATGTTTATGTATTTGTGTATGTACTTTAAACATTTTTTTTTGTTTGGCCTTTTGCAGAGACTTTACCACAACTTTAAGGCAATGAGACACATGAACTTTCTTCACTCAAAAAGCTGTGTGTTAGAGCCACTGTAAGCAGCTGTAGAATTCTTGACTTTGCATTGTCATCTCTTTTAGGTTCCAGGACACGTTCTAAGTCAGTTCCTTGACAAAAGATGTAAGTAGAAGACAAAGTAAGCATAAAAATCTTCATGGCATGTATCTTCTTTCATATCGGAACCTTGCTGAAGTCAACATGATTTTGACCATTGCCTGCCTCACGGTTGGGCTTTCATTTCATTACTACCAAAAAGGTAAGAACACTAGTAGATTGGTTTTGGTTTGCATCTGTAGGAATTTTTAATGGAAATCATATAATAGTTCTGCCACATATTTTACATCTTCGAATCTACATTGATTTTGGATAGCTTGTGAGAGACAACTTTCCCAAGAGGGTAATAATCTTCAGTCTGGTGCAAGAGGTATTGCAGAGAACCCTAATAATGGTTCTGAAGACTGAGTCTCAATTGAGACAAAACTTTTCTGAGCCTACACTTGAGAGAAGACTTTCAAAAAAACCAAAACCAAACCCAAACTGATCTTGTGATTCCTAAAGTTTGAAGTAGGCCACGTTCCGCATCGTGGTAAGGATTATTTTTAAAGGTCTAATCATGCAACTAGGGTAAGAATGAAGATTTTTGATAACCCTTCTATGTAACTTTTGTTCTGCACACTGGATCTAGTCCCAAATGAGGATAAGCACCTTAGTCATAGCTTTCCAGGTTTTGCATAAATTTTTCCTGCAGAAATTGTTTAGTGTATTCAGATCTCTTCCTTTAGTTCAGACTATCTCTATAATTATTTTACAAGAGAAAAAAAAACCAAACACAAAAAAAACCCCAAACCAAACAAACAAAATCCCTTTGTATCATGACTATAGAATTAATAACTCAGACTAAAGCTTCAGCTAGAAGCACAGCTAAGTGTGACACCGAACATGACATGAGGGACAACTCAGTAGCACTGACATAAGATTTATAATTGTATTTAATTTGTTAAGAGAAAAAAAGTGTTTTGTTTGCCACAGTGAGTGGAGGTTAATGCCCAGGACTTCATCTGTAAAACTCCTGTTTTGTCTTTTGCTACTTGTTCATGAAAGCTTGCCAAGTGCATGGACCCTCATTATATACCTTACTGTTGTAATAATGACATGAGAACACCCAGTAAGTTCTTTGCGCCAGAGGAGACTTCTGTGAGAAAAAGAAGCAAAAGTACATGATGCTGTACTTTCAACAGATACTGTTGAGAGCTATGTTTGGGGACTGATGTGTCAGCTACTCATCAGTACAGTCATGGAGCTGGGAAGCTTTAAGAAGAATGGGAGAAATAGAGAAAGTGTAGGAGCAAGAACAGTGGGCCAAAATTTTTTCCAGTGTAAATGTGCCGAAACAAATATAGTTTCACTAAAGAGAAGTTTGCCCTGTTGTGTTCCAGGCTTCTCATTTAGGTTGATTACATGGCAACATGGAATTGATTTCTTGAGCTTAGGACAGTCGGCAAACTTGACTAGACTTAAAATGAACCCCTTTGATTCCATCTACAAAATTAGAGCAGATTTGATAAAGTAAAGATGTATCCTTTGAAGTATTCCCTATCAACATAAGTGCTAAGAACACTTGAGCGAAGGAATTTTAACAGTTTTGAAAGCAGTAGCAAAGGAACATCAATAAGGATTGCAGCTAAGGGCATGCCCACAAGGCACTATACTAACTGCATCTATCCTGCAGGCAATAAGCAATTGCTAAAGATTCCAGACTTTTAAAAGTTCATAGTTCATCTCATAAAAACTTTACATGTAACTTATGATAGGATTTTGCTGGGTAGATTTGGCTTACTCCAAGAGGATGTGTTTGCAAGTTGACCTGCTTATAAGAACATGAGAAAACTTTCCTTTTTTTGTGTCAAATGATGATTGATGATAAGTTGATCTTGGAAAGTGTGAAGTGTGCTCATGTCCTGTTATAGCCAGTGTTATGATCATGGAAGCTACCATTCTTCCAGGCACTTCAGTACATGAAGAAAAGTAACAGCCCAAATGCTTTGTTGAATCAAGCCCATATCATGGAAGAGATAAGGATGTCTTTCACATTGCAAATTCCTCATGAGTGTTAGATTTGAGGTGTCCATGTTGCTGTAAGATGTTTTTCCTTGAGTAGGAAAAAATATGAAGGCCAACCAATGGTTCAGTGGTAGTTTCAGTTAGGCCAGTATCTACTTGGCAACTCTGATTCTGCTAGCCCATCAACATCAATGTTCCTACTGCTATGGATAGCACTTGTGCTGGGTAACTTGTCGTGGCCTTGTAAATTTATCATTAGCAAGGATGAGCACAAAGGAAGGGAAGAACAGAAGGATCTGGACAGAAATGAGATAGAAACAGAAAAGGAGGTTTTAAACAGTGAAGAAGATATGAGTTGCTGACACTTGGAAATAAGTCACCAGACAACTTGGATATTTAATTAGAGCAGTAAAGAAGATTTAATTAAGAAGCTTTTACTTTTTTATATAAATTCCATACTGATGGTGCTTGATAGATTTCAGTGCAACCACAGCAAATTAGTGGTAGCCACAGTTATGACAATTAGGATTCTTAAAACATGGTTATGTTACTGTGGCTTAATGAACTACTGCATGTCAGCTGAGCTGTGGGAAGTGGCATGTGTATGCCCTTAGCTGGTCACAAACATGAGATAGTGAATCAGAGCAAATGTCTTTCAGTCAGTTTTAAGCAAACACTTCTCAGCTTATACTTGCAATGGTCAAACAGCAAAAACAGTCAGTTGCTGGTGTTCAGCTGGTGAGTAGAAAGGATTAATTAGACTGCAGTGATTAAAAAATATCTGACTCCTTAAAGAAAAAAATGGGAGAAACATGTACATGATGTTTTAGGTCACCTAGCATGTTTCCCCAAGACACGTGTTTCCCAAATTCCCTTCACAGTTGCTCTTCCACAAATTTGCTATGAAGGCATTACTTCTACAATGGCACAGAAAGAAAAAGAATTAAAAGTGGCTGTGAATAGAGAGCAGCTGAAATGGATTCAAGAGTAGCAAAGTGTGAACAACTGTTCTCACCATGAACCTGATCCAAAGACAGTGGACTCACCAAGGTGGTTTTCTCCACTGACTTCAAGAAATTTGCAATTAAATCAAATTTCCCATGGTTTAATGAAGAAAATGTAGGCCAGAAAAAATATTCTTTGTTCTGATGTGTCTTTTTCCTGGGTGTCACAACAATAACTGCCTTATAAATGCCCACAATAATAATTAGTAAAGGAAATTAATAAATTTTGACCTTCGTATTTTTCCTACATGAGACTCTATCTTGCTCAATACTGAAGTTTTACCACTGATTAGGTATCACTTTATGAATTCACTGAAAGCTAATAAAAACTGGCTGATTAGACACCCCCAGGCAGCACATCTTAAATAGTCATTAAACAATCATTACAGATAGAAACAGCTACAACTGGCTTCAGTAGAAATGCTGCTTATTATTATATAATCCTTTTTCAAGTCAAAATGAATGCATAATCAAAGCACAAAGCAAACAGTTTGAAAGTTCTGAACTGGCTGTGCAAAGCTATAATGCATCAATGAACCTCTAAATTAGTGCTCAAATCAGTAGATGAGGGTTGATGTACAACAGAAGAAGTAATTGAGGAAAAAGTATGGATCCACGGGCATAGGTGAAGTAAGAGCTTGTGAAATAATTTCATGTAGAGCTCTACAGGAAATCATTGCAGCTTTGACCCAAAGACACTTGTCAGGTGTCAAGGAGTAAAGATGAGTATACAGTTCTGGTGTATCTTATTGCTATTAGAGATACTTTCATTTACAAAGAGTCACATTAAACTTCGCAGCTGAAGACACAAACTTTGAGATAAGTCTGGTACCAGATCCAGATCTGGTAAAAAAAAAAACAAATCTGGTAAAACCAAAATCAACAAAACACTGTGAAACTGACACTTACCCAGTAACATTTCTGCTTTTAACAGACTTCTTAATGAATATTTATAAGAAATTCTCCAGACAAATAAGGATACATTCTGATCCTTATTATACTGCTATAATTTTGGAGCAACTTCAATTAAACTAGTGGAATGCTCTGCACTTTCATTCTGTGCTTGCAAACAAGCACAGAATGAGAACTAGAGACTTTGGAAAGCCTTAAGCCAATAATTCAGCTTTCTGAATTGAGAAGATCGCTCAGTTTATAGTGCAAAACCTCTGCCTTCTTCCTTCTCCCTAATAACATCTTTCTTAATAGTCCTTACTTAATCTTTACATATTCTGCATGAAATAAATGGCCAGGATGTTTAAGTTTTCACCCTGTACCACCTGCGAGTTACAGGCCAGAGCCATTTGCTTGATTGAGGCAACGCAAGAGTCATTACCACATAGGGCAGCTGAATTTTCCCCCCTTAAACACCTGCAAATGCAGGTCACCTGGGAGTTTGAACCTATTAAGGTTCTTATAATTGAGACAAGGGCAAAATACTTTGTAAAATGGTACATGAACAGAAAGATGAGAGAGAGGGAGAGAGAAAGACACTCTGGTTGGATGACAGGAAATCATATAACCATATTTGCAAGTGAGCTTTGGGAGCATGGTCTTTGTAATGGGGTTAGCTAATCCAGATAGTAATAAGGATAGGAAAGTCAGTAATCATAATCATATTTAATGGATTCCAGATGGAGAAATATAATTGTTCTCATTATCATTGTGAAAACTCCAAGGAAATACAATCCCAAGATACTTTACCTTGACAGGCAACCAGGAACAATATCAACATCAAGTCATGGGTTTTGTAGGTAGAGTTGTCAGTTATTTCCTTTTTGTAGCATTCCCTTCTAATGTAATGGTTTGATTAACCTAAGACATTTTGATGTGAGTATAAAAGCAATGTTAATGAAATGCCTGCTTAATTGACTGTGCATCTCTATACCATATGATGTGGTGACTTACTAAATACATTGTGGATTTAAAAAGAAAACCCGAAAGCCTTGTATATCATGAGACTTTTTCTTTGTAATGTGGTTAAAATGAAATACGACTGTAAGCACAGGCCTTTTTGGGTGCAGCTGTTCTTTTTGTTTGGGTTGATAATTGGAACCAGTCCCATGGGCCTATTTGATGTTATCTCTTGTTTAAAACTAAACTGTCAAAGCTTATCCCCCCTGTGTACTCAACAGGGAGTAGTTCTGGGGAAACTTTCTTCTTAAGTATTTTTAACCCCTCCTCCCTGCACGCATTCTCTAAACTGAACCAGGGCAGTCATGAAATGATGTCTTCACAGGAACACTTGTATGGCAAAATATTTCTTTGTGGAAAATTGAGCCTTTTCATGTTATATGCCTTTGTAAGAGGGGCCTAAAAGAAAAGATCCCACAGCAGAACTCAGATGATCAGGGTGTGATCTCTCAGCTTTACAACAACTTGCTGCCTCTGCACAAAGGGTGTCCTGTGCAGCATCCCCCTGGCATGAGAAGAGCTCAGAGTGTGGGGCAGAGGCACAGATGTCTCCCACAATGTGAACCAATATTTGATCCAAGAACAGTATAACTGTGTTTCCACGTAAACGTGACTTAAATGTGTCTGAACCCAAGCTAATGCATACAGTGTTGTGCTGTGGAGACCTACCAGTTGGGCTGACATTACTTCAGAGTTTTCTATAACAGTAGGCATGCCCTGCTCATTGTAATATTTAGATGCCACCTCAGAATATTTAGATTTTCATAAATTCAGGAGAAGTTAGACCCTGTGTGTTGGTTAGTTTTACAGGTGGTAACAAGGAGCATATCTCCTGCAGTTAGGCAAGGAGATATTATGTGTTTGCTTCACACCTTTCATCTTCCTTTGTAGTTATTGTCTTTGGAGTTATGGAGTTGAGACAAACCAGCTGTGTGATCTCAAATTAACAACACTAAAAAAGGCATTATTCTTTTGGTTGTAGGACCAATAGGTCTTTTTCTCAGCCTGCTCTGTTTCAGTTATATTTTTATCAAAAAAACTTAAGGCCTTCTGATTGGAAGTGATTGGAAGTTGTGTGCTGGTACTATGTTCTCCTTTCTATCACACACAGCATTACTTACAAGGGATAAACATCCAATACAGTCTGTGATCTACTCTCTTGGCCTTTGTTGCATTAGATCTTACCTTTGTCTTAGTATTCTTTGTCACTCTCTTTACTTCTAGTCTTTAAGATCAAATGTAGCAGTGTCTCCCCATCTTCCACAAATAACTATCTGTTTCTGTCCTATAGATGCATGTCAGGCCACCTGGAAGAGCCCTTCTGAGTAAAATCAGAAGTAAAAGCTGCTGAAAGCTGTAAAAACAGCAAATGATCTTCCTATCTTGTGTAGCACTCAACATAGCTAAGATGCTTCCAGCAAGCAACTTCTTTGCAGTGTACTTTAAAGAGTAACTGAGTGGAGCACCTAAGCACAGGCTGTAGGCTGCAGTTTGGTTATGTGTCCCAAGAGAACAAAAGTGCTTGTGATGCCCATTCATGGAAGAGTAATGGCCAAGCTATAGGTCCCTCTTGCTATTGCAAACCAATCTCTGTAGAACTGTCATACATGTGAGATGGGGAATGATTCGTATGTCCCTTGAGGGATGCCAGGACTCAGTACTTTGTAGATAAATATAAGTTTCTATTTAAAACCAGTACTACTGGGACTAGATGTAAAGGGGGCTGGAAAAAGCCATTTCTAAAAATACAGGAAATAGTTATATGGTTACAGAAGTGAATTTCCAGCTGTGGGTAATCATATAACTCACATATTAACAATAAGAATCCACTGTGTAAGGGGGAAAAACAACAATTCACATAAGCTTGAAAGACAATAGGCCAATTCCTGATCATACTATGGAAAAAGAAGAAGCAGAGAGAATATACGGGGGGCAGAAAAAGTAGCGGACTCATGTTTTGGTACAGAACAGCCAGTGGAGAAGGCAATTCTAGAAAGATTGGTTATGGCAAAGGAAAACATTCATTTACATTTAGGAAGTACTGCTTGCAAAGGTGAGGTTCAGAGCATGGAGCTGAAACAGTCAGAAGGCCCCTTTGCTAGAATGTCCCATCTGTTCATAGATTCAGCTCTGGAAGCAGCAGCCCCAGAAATAAATCCAGTACAATCCACACCTAGCATCCAAGGCTCTCCCAGCAATTTTGAACTAATACATACTGCCTCACTGTTGACAAAGAAGTGATTAGCCCACGCATGTTATAGATGGGAAAACTGAGGTATTCACCTTCTCAGTTACTGAAAGAGTAGAAACAGAACTCATCCATCTTTGCCTCGTTTTCATCAATTTTAATTAGTCATCCAAGCTTCCATTTCCTGTCAGGCCTTTTAGTTGCAAGGACCCTATCTCATAGAGTTTTTGTGGCAGGTTCTGGAAAAGTTCATTTTGTCATTTTGTAATTTTTTTTTTTTTTTTTCAATCCCCAACCCTGCTGTTGAGAACCTCAGTCTTCCACTTTTCTTCCTATGGGCCTCTCCAGGGCCTATTCTTTTAAAATCCCTTCCTAGTAATCACCACTGTTATTCTAAGCAATAGGAATTGGTTTTGATCTGTGGAGCTATGTAAAAATTGTGTTCTCAACCTGGATCTCTGTCTGTTTTTATTCCTCAGTGTTAGAGCTTAATTCTCATGTGCTTGGTCAGAACAGTTGTTTTTGTGTAGTGGGATTAATTTTAACCAATCCTCCAATTGTCAAGGGGTTCCTCCTCTCATTTCAAGGCAGCTTCTTTATAGTATTCTCTTTGGTTCCTCTCCACTTTACAGCAGAGGTTGTGCAATAACACTACAGAAGTACAGTTATTGCTGGAAAGCTTTTTAGGCTCTAACATGGTTTTGTCCCCAGAGGAGGAGGACATATTTGTCTTAATAGAATCGTTGTGGCTCATTTTGGTGGTGCAGGCTGCTCTTAGGTCCTCCTGCTGCAACTCGTGGTTTGCTTACGGCTTATGCTCCTCTGCTCTTCCATGACAAGCATCCTACTAATCTGCTCGAGTAAATCAGGTAGTTTTAGCCATTGACAAAGGACTCAAACTCACAGGAAGTCAATGGGAGCACCTTACATGTTTATGTGAACAAAATGTTCCTCCCACTCCACTTTCCATAACCCTGTTATTACAGTGCATTGCAAAAGCTGTTGTCCAGCATCACCTCATCTGCAGGACCAATTTAAAAAAAATCTGCATGCAAAAATTCCTCTCTCCTCTCCTCTCCTCTCCTCTCCTCTCCTCTCCTCTCTGACATAAAAAATCTGAGAGTGGTATTTGTGCTCAGACAGGATTAAATTCTTTATGCTGCAGGAAATGTCCCCAGAGATGCCCATCTGATTACAACTCATGTCCTGCTAGGGCTGCCTGCAGATAGGAGTCATCATATTTACAGAATTACTTGATTCTCAGTAGAGTTAAAATACTGATGTGTAAGCATAAAACAAAGCAAAAACATTTTTTTTGCAGTTTTGTTTCTGTATTTCTTTTACCTATAGGCAGGATGGACAATGTATGTTTATTCTGGCCTCCTACTTTTATGCACTACAGCAAGATCCTGAAATGTAATCAATGTGTTTTAAAATTGATGAAAGAAAAATAACTTTCATGACAAAATGGCAAACTAATTTTACTTCCACTGTTTCTGTAATATCTGTGTCTCCTTGATAGTAGGTAAGTCAGTCTCTTCTAGATAAAGCAGCAACAACAGCAGCATTTGTCATTCTTTATATTTACCCATTGCTTTTGGAGCTACATGATGGGACCAATCCTTATTTTCAGAGTTTTCAGTACTGTCTCAGAGACTGAAGGCATAGGCAGCCTGAAAGCTGAGCTCCGTGGATTGCAGGCTTCTGGGGCTGAAGGAAGCACACCCAGGACCTCAAGACCCAGTAGAAAACCAGGGAGCTGACAGCACTGGCTGGCAGTGGGAGTGTGTTTGTGCTTTCAAAAGCCAGCAAGTCCTGCTGCCTTGATGTGGATTTAGCTTGAAAAAACAATATCAGTGGTCATTTCATAATAAAATTGTTTATTTGTTTTAGAGGGGTAGCAGCTAAGGACCTGGTCAGAGATGGCAGGCAACACACGCACAAAAAGGACAGAATTGAGAAACGGGCTGTGGCAGCACACCAGACTGAGCTCACTTGCCAGGTTTTCTCGGGTTTGCCAGCTCATTTTCCAGTTTTCACAAATATCTCTTTCTCCCAGGTCGCTCTATGAAAGAGCTGCACAGACTGGAGGGAGCTTCCTGGATGGCTGCTCCTGCAGGAGTGCGCCGGGAGTGGCTGCAGGGACATGCCAGGTCCACTCTTTCGCACTCTACCCGTGTGCATGTCCATGTTTTCAAACCTGCTGCCAGTTGTATAATCCTGGGTGCCACTTGTAGGAAAAGGCAATTTAAAAAAAAAGAAATATATAGTGAGATTGGAGTGGTGAAGCTTAATTCAGCATGTGCTTTTGTGCCTGGACCACTGGAGCTTAGTGTGGGCTTGGTTTCATTTGGATCCCAGAGAAAGTGGGGGTGACCATGGTGAAAACACCCTTCATTTCCACAGTTGACAGCAGGGCTCAGGGCTGCATTGAGCCCGGCTATTGCATGCAACCTTGCATGCAGCTGTCCTCACAATGTTGCTCAGAGATGTTTTAATGTGTGCCATTTATCTGGTGCATTAGAGGGATGTTTGCTGGAGCTGTTGGGGTGTACTGATAAAATCCGTGCTTAGGGACTTTTTAAAAAAGTTGTATTTTGACCCAACAGACCATAATGAACCTCTTGGTTGTATTTACACAGGCAAGTGACCTCTGTAAATATAATAAAAAGCATGGCCAGCAAGTCAAGGGAGATGGTTCTGCCCCTCTACTCCACTCTCATGAGACCTGCAGTGCTGCATTCAGTTCTGGGGCTCCCAACATAAGGACATGGACCTACTGGAGAGAGTCCAGAGGAGGCCATGAGGATGATCTGAGGGTTGGAGCACCTCTCCTATGAGGACAGGCTGAGAGAGTTGGGGCTGTTCAGCCTGGAGAAGAGAAGGCTCCGGGGGAACCTTCTAGCAGCCTTCCAATACCTGAAAGTGCTACAGGAAGTCTGGGGAGGGACTTTTTACAAGGGCTAGTCATGATAGACCTAAAAACTGGAAGAGGATAGGTTTAAATTAGATATTAGGAAGAAATTTTTCACTGTGAGGGTGGTCAGACACTGGAACAGGTTGCCCAGAGAAGAGTATGCCCCGTCCCTGGAAGGGTTTAAGGCCAGGTTGGATGAGGCTTTGAGCAGCCTGGTCTGGTGGAAAGTGTCCCTGTGCATAGCAGGGGGACTGGAACTAGATGATCTTTGAGGTCCCTTCCCACCTCAACCATTCTATGATTCTGTGAAATGAGTATTCAGGGACTCCTACATGTGCATATTATGTAGCTACTATTAGTGCATGTGAGGGCTCTGGGTATATCTTGGAGTTACAGCATGGGGCACACCTAGTAGCACCTCTAGACATGTTTGCTACTGCTGGCAGGGAGGATACCACAGCCACACTCACATGTGACAGAGGTGCACTGGCCCAGCGCGCAGGCTGCACGCTCCTCTGTGGCCATACATGAGCCCGGCCATGCAGCAGAGCATGCTCTGGGATGCCACCCCCATCCCATGGCGCATCTCTGACTCCACCATTAGTCCGGGTAGAGCCAGAGGCTGAGTTTTCCAAGAGGACTTGGTCCTTCCCACAAAAGGATCCACATGTGGACTGCATCACCTCCATGCCTTCCAGACCTGGCTTTGAATGAACTGAAGGCTGAGAGGGATATTAGTCTGAAGGGTTTTTATTTTGTTTTTGTTTGTTTTTAATTTATGTTCAATTATTATTCATAGCAAGCACTCAGAAGTGAGTTCAAGAGCCATACTTCAGCTGCAGCTCGGCTTTTCGTTACTGTCTTCTCTGGTTCTGCTTTACAGAGTGGACTGGAGGTTAAAATAGGTCAAATATAACATATGCCTGCGCTGTTGGGTTGTTTGTTGTTTGTTTGTTTTTTTTCCCCCGATTGTTTGTTTTTTCACTGCTGTTTACTGGATCTGACCAAGTGCAGAGAATAATTGTAGAGCTAAAATGAAATAGAAATCATCCAGGAGGCAAAATGCTTGCAAAAGCTGCTAAAACCAAATGAATCCTTCTCAAAGGAGTCGAAAGCATGCAAGATAATGCAGGAAACATTAACATAATATTATCTTAACCTTGTAGATAAGATTATCTGATGCGTGAAAATGGTCATCTTTTGTATTGATTCCACCGTTCCATGCAGCAGTTCTTAGGAAAATGAATGGGTCATTAAATGTTCATTACTTGATAGGCTCTAAAGCAGAAAAGATGTATTAGCAAATGAATTAACTGCTTTGTTACAGTTTGAATATATCATTAATGTGTATGTTTTTCTCACACAAGGAGTGAATTGTATGCATCTGCAGGGCAGCAGTGTCTGTAGGCTGCTGGAGAGCAATATTTACTTAATACTTGAGGGACATTTACTCTTCTAGAAAATTCAGGAAAGCACCGGCCATTTGTCTGGTAATCGGGAAGGGAGAATTTGGTGAATTATTTATCCATTTATGAAAACTTTCATAGGAGAGTTATGCCTCGTGTACCTAGGATGCCCTGGTTGAGAGAAGTGATGCGCTGACAGCAGCAGTGCAGCCCCAGCCCTACCTGCACTTCTGGGAGCACCACTGCTCCCTTGAGAGACCCCACCAGAACTGAACTGAGGGAGATGCCTGTGCTAGCACAGGAGCAGCATCCAAAAGAATTCATACTTCCCAGGCTGCTGGAGGGCTCGGCACCACAGCCGTGGCCATCTCGGTGCTCCAAGGGGTCTGCTGCCCTCGGACGCTGCCTGTTTCCGCAGCCCCCGTCTGACCCCCATGAGAGCCGGTGGGCCAGAGGGTGCTTCCAGCACAGAGGGTGTTGTAACCTGGCATCACCTCACCTTGCTCAGGGCTGCCCAAAGGAGAGAACACTTCTTACACACTGCTTGAAACAACGGCCTGGTGCTGCCATAAAAATGCCAAAGGCCTTTCTTGCCCCATCTACAGGATCACTCCCACCTGCACCAGAAACAGAAGTGGGGATTTTTTTCTCTCTTTCTTTTAAAAGCCAATAAGGCTTATAATTGCATTTGAAGCTGCTTTTCAAAGCCATTTACGTCCATGCCCGTTATGACTTTAAGCGATATTATAAGCGTATTAACCAATTAAGTGACATATTACCCAGAGGGACAGTCAAGAGCATGATTTCGGCTCGCACAATTGTTAGAGAAATCCCAGGCTGCGAAGCTGGATAGCAAAACCATGCCAGGAAACCTCCGCTGACGGTTCTGAACACAGCACAGCTGCGAGCATGGCTCAAGCTGTAGCTTGGACGGGGCCTCAGAGACTAATAGCACTGGTTGGAGCCAGACATTGTGCAGTCAAGAGCTGAGCAGAACTCTGCTTTGTAGCTCACTCCTAACCTGCAACACCACCTGCTGTTTCAATGCACGGTGTCTCCTCGACAGCAGAGATTGCTGCCGATATATTGAGAACACCGAAGTGACTTTGTCCTCTAACCCCAAGCATTCAGATGTAAGTCTTACTTGGGAAATGTGGATAAGGGTGTTAGCTGAAAAGTCAGTAGGGTTGAAAAACAAACACGGAAAAATATGTATAAAATCTTTTCTCCATTCCCTTCTTCTCTCCCCTGGTTCAGATTTGTTAAGTGCTAAACCAAACCTAAGGGCTCCTGCTGGCTACCTACAGAGAGGTTTTAACTGTGTTATCCTTCGTCTCTGGGGTAAGGTGAGGTGGCAGCCATCCTTTTTAAGCCCTTTTCCTGTGGAAGTTCTTGTATCCTCCTAAATCACCCATCTCCTAACTTTTTCCTCCCTCAGTTCCCACTGTTCATTCCTCAGATGTTGCACTGCTGCAAGACCCCAACTTGTCTGGGGCAGGTAGATGGTGAGCTGTGGGAGCTTTGGCTCTGTCCCTTACTTTGCTTTGCAGCACACAGTTAAACAAACAAGAGTGGAAGTGGGGGCAGTCTGAGGAGGCATTTTCATCTCCTTCTGCTCCAGCAGTCAGAGACTGTCCCTTTGTGGGACAGCAGAAAGTCAGCAGGGACCTCTGTCTCAGATGAGCATCCCCATGACTTAATGCCTTCACCGTTCTGCTCCTGGGGTGATACCATTTATGGACTTTTCTCAGGACAGGATCTAATGTCTCAGCCAAGTGCTAAATAAGTAACAGAAAGATGATTTCATTCTCCTGTTTAATTTAGGTTTCATAATCTGCAAGAATATCACCCTGATCCTTCTCCCCCAACTTCACAAGCTGATTTTTATTGCTCTTCCATCAATTTTTTCTCTGGGAAGCTGGGCTACGATCCTGCAGGAATAAAAGAGCTCTGCACCCATGCAAAGCCCATTTTCTTGGCACTATGAGGAGCTAAACTGTTTGTCCACATTCAGCATTAGATTTACATGGGACAAGAGGAGCTGTGTTCTACAAAACAATGTTTTCACCAGAAGTCTGAGGATTTTCCAACTTTGGGCTTTATTTGTATTTTAAATTTAGCATTTGCAGATGTTTTATAGGCATCCAACTATTTCAACAAAATGATCACTTGACAATATTGTATTGCTGAGCCTTGAACTCTGGCCAGATTGCTTTGTTTATGTAAGACCACCTGCAGCCATGGTATATTTTGTGACCTTCTATGGAGAAATAAAATTGTGAGTAGGGGAGCATTACTCAGGTTTTTTTCAGTTCATGAATGAAGCCCACTACAACGTGTACAGCGGGGTATGAGAGGGAGATGAATTAATCATGACACACTACAGAGAACGAAGTGCTTACCATTCATTTAACAGTCAATCAAGCATCTGAGAAACTATAGGGCCCTTTGTGGTACAGGAGCGCACGACTCCATCCTGGTCCTACCAGCAATGACTCAGTGGTGGGAAGCATAATGTCATGGGTTATTCCTGTTCATTTGGTCTATTGCAAATTTCCGTGAAATATCAGTGGAGAAGTGAAAAAAAGTCCACTCCTGGGTTGAGCAATGGTGAGGTGTGTCTTGCCAAATACTACGTGCAATGTCAATGCAGGAGTACATCTGCCTACCTCATGTTCCTTTACCTTTGTGCAGAAATTCAACACTGTCAAACAGGCAAGGCACTGCAGAATGAAAAGAGCAAGGCAGGAGTTTTTATTAGAGTTTTGAAGAAAACATCCTCTCCTTCTGCAGAGGTACAAACCAAGTAATGTTAAGTACACGGTAAAATATTAAATACTGGTGTTTCTTAGTCAGCAATGGATGACCTTGTTTCTGAGCATCTGAACTATGTGTAGAGACCAAGTGGCTCTCTGTAAGAGGTGATTGCAGTCAGAACCAGACAAAAAATATTAAAACATGTAACTCTTGATGCTGCAAATCTTATTGCCACCTGACCAGTGCAACCAGTTTGCTTCTATTAAAGATCATGAAGAGCAAGAGAGGAAGCTCTTGATTAGACTTGGTCCACAAGGAGAATTTATTTAGCATCTCTGGTCTTTTATTTTTATGGTTCAGATGAAATAGATTATTCGCAATCTAAATTATTCTCAAATTTTGTTTTGCCTAACCAGTTCATAATCACCGAGAAAAACTAAAGCCCAACCTGGGTAGCACATTTTTGTGTGAGGCAATGCCGAAACCATTTATCAGAATTTCCACTCGTCTTTAGAGGGATGCTTGATAGGCCTGTAAACTCAAACCACAGCAGTTTGTTTATTTTTTTGTGAAAATGCAATATGTCATTCTTACTGCATGTCTGATCTTCACTGCTTTAGCACAGTATTGGCCCTGATCCTACAACCCTTATGTACATGAGTAGCTATACAAAAGGCATCCAAATCAGTGGAACTCCCAGGACTATTCCCAAAGAGCTGTTTGCTGTGAAAACTGGTGACAACAGCTCTTACTCTGGCTTTTGCCTCTGCAGAGGACTTGCTGCTACCAATGGGCAACCACAAGGTTTGAGTCCAGTTGGAACAACGTTTCCCCTGGTGTTTGCTTCCAGCCATCTAACTCCACTCAGCAGTGTGAAACCTGGGAGCCCTGTACACTTTCCAGCCCCTTTTTGTGTGCCAGGGTGTTTAGATGAAGACTTAGAAAACATATTGGGAGCTGAAATGTATCTTCAGGCCTTGAGGGCATTTTAATTCTGAACCTCAGCTGAGGGAATGTCTTGGGTACCATGTAGAGAATCTAGACTGAGTTAATTGGGTAAACCCATTCGAGCGGCTGGACATCACTTGGCAGACACAACATGTGCCAGTGCCACCCTGTCTTTCTGAGGAAAATTATCGCTCCCCAGCCCACTGGCCTCTTTCCCCTGAAATTATTGTTTCTTTGATTCACGATGTCAGTTTACTCTTTACTTGCTCCTTTTTCAAATATCTTTCTTATGGCCCCTTCATTTCCTTTGCCATCTTAGCCTGGAAATGGGCCTCGATTGTTTCAGCTCACACAATCTGAGCAGAGATGAGCTGCGGCCAAATCTCTCGTCTTGGGCTAATTAATGACACAGTAGCACAGTTTTCCCAAACAAAAGTCTGTCACATTCCCCGAGTTCACATGTTAACCTTTGTACAATTCGAGAAGTGACAAAGCACTACCCCAAACTTGTCTCTCCATTGCTTGTATTTCCCATTTAATCTGTTTCTCCTTCCTCTCTAAACTCTTTTCTCTGTCTTTCAGCAAGTGTGAAACAATTTCCTCTTTTCACAGGGGCCTAGTGGCAAGCAAATTAATGAACTCCTAACGCAACACGGAACGGTGCTGCCAAAAAATGTATGAAATGCATTCAGCAGTCCCCACACTGCACTGTGTGAGGGACAATTACAGAAAACAAAAGCTGTGGAGCAGTTCACTTAGGTTACCAGCAGTATGAAGGGTTTGGATCAGACCTAGGGAACTACAAAAATGACCCTGACTTTTAATTTTTATTGGTCAGTACCAGGTATCTTTTATGACTTTAAATGTAGTAGAAGTCAGGCCAAGTGATAGGAACCTGCAGCCTCCTTCATTCCTCATATAACTGCTCTCCAGTCCATGATTTGACATCAGGGACAAATTTAACTTGCACTACCCCCTGACATGATTGTGCTCCTGCTTGAGCTCTCTGTATTGTTCTGAACTGGAACTTGACATTTTATATTTCGGAGGGGTTTTAAGGGGGAGATCCTTTGGTTTCTCACTGGTCTTTGCAACTCCATTCTAACCCTGCCCAATGGCTCTGTATACAATATGTGGAAAATAGCTTGCTTTCTGTCTTCTCTGTCTTCCCTTCCTTTTCTTTTTTTTCCTTCTCTCTTTTTTTTTTTTTTTTTTTTTCCCTCTTCTTTAATGAGCCTTTGTTGGTCCAGCTTGCTCTCTCGGTCTCTTAACACACTTGTGTGTGGAACACTAACTCCTTGAAATGCGAAACAGATGGATGAAGTGTGGGACTCGGAGATATTTGTTTTGGAACAGTGCTGCACATCAGTGTCTGTGGAAGAATTTCCAGCAGCTGGGTAAGCCCGCTGAGAGTTCCCCAGTTTCAGTACAAAAGAGAGTCCCCCAAAGAACTTTTGGCGGTCCCTCGATCTCCCCCAGGGAGTTTTTGCAGCTCATGAAATGCAGACTTTGCACTCCCAGATTGACATATGGTACTTCCAAGTTCAAGTGGTAAAGGTGAAGTTATTTTATTTTGGGGAGCTTCAGGCATTTTGTTTGCTTGTTTGCAACATGCTCAAGAGCGATGTGATTTAAAAAGCTGTATTAATAACATTTTGGATTTCAACAGCAGCTTCCACCCTAAGAGATAAAATTATGTTTTGTAGCCGCTAATGACTACAGCCTCCCAACACTCCTGTGACAAAAGCAGCCTGGTTAATCACATTTTGTAGGTGGGAGCACAGAAGTTGAAATCCAGGTCCCAGCTGAAGTCAAAGGGAAAATTCCCTTGATTTCAGTAGGGCCAGGACTCCACCGGCTGTGATTAGGAGGCTGTGTCTGCAAATCCTTACTCAGAGTCTGGCCATTACACAGACAAGCAGCCCGTTGTAGCTGTGCACTCACATAAACAAGACTTAGTGGGAACAGATTCCCAGACCTACGTTTTTATTTTCAAAAGTGGTTACTGATTTGGGATGCCTGGCTTGAGACACCTGAAAAGGCTTTTTCACTGTCAGGGAACATTCGTGCCTGAAATCCATCAGAGCTGGACCCCAGGCGACACCTCCCAGAAATCAATCTTAGTTTAGCAACTGCTCTCATGAAAATTTGGTTTTTTTATCACTGTGAAGGGCCAATAACAGCAGACTCAGGATTTAGGATTCCTTGTCCTTGGGACTGTATCTAACTTCTTTACAGTTACCATTTAATTTGGGGATATTGGGAGCACGTCTCAAGATGGTTATCCTTATCTTCCATGGTTTGGAGTGTTCTCCCACCAAGGCTAGTAGTCAGATCCCTAAACTGGAGTGTGCCCACAGAAACTAGCCACCATGAAGCAATCCAAGCAGAGGTGACTTGAGGTTTCTTAAATCTGCAATCAAAATATGCCATGGAGCAACAATCCTCAGTCACTGCTGTCCCCACATGGTTCCCAGAGGGACAATGGGAGGTAGTAACAGGGACCTGGGGTGCAGAGCTGGGCTGAGGTGGGGACTGTGG